>NW_015159832.1:90539-104112 GCF_001447785.1 Gekko japonicus
AACTAGTACCTCGGAGGTACTAGTCTTTGGTAACCGCAGGGCAAGGGGGGGGCGTCTGATCGCGTTTCCGGGGGTAGTTTTGGCGCCCGCCCATGCCCCCTCGTATAAAGGTTTTTTTTTTCAACTGTCCATGGGATGCGCACAAGCACCCAACAGGGCATGCACACACTTCGGTGTCTGGGGAAAAAACACACCCATATGCCGCGCTGCGCCGCAGGATTGTGGTGTGCTTGGCACCTCCCCCCTACCATGGGACCTCCACGGGACCTCCACGGTACGTCTGCTGGCGCAACTGCACGTTATTTTGCCCCGGGGCAAACAGCCACGCTTCCTCCCTGCATTTTCCTGCCCGTGTGCCCGCGGCCTTTGTATATTTTTGCCCCAACCATCAGCCAAAAGTCTCTTATGGGTGCTAATAGTAGAAACTGAATGTATACATAAATAAAATAACTCAGTACAATTATAAGAAGTGTAATAGTTAAACCTCACTGTGTCATACTAAGTGAATAGTATCAATAATAACAGCAGGGAACATCTTGTAGTAAAACAAGATAAGATAAATTGGGCAAGACAAAGTGAAAAAGCTGGCTGGATCCAGGCCCATGTACCTTGTTTCCAGAAAAAAAATTAGATCAAGATCATGCCCTGGTACATGCAACCTAGAGAACTATGGGAAAGTCCCATGGTTGCCATGGCACAGCCATGGAGTCCTAAACCACTCCCGCAGTGATCAAGTTTACAGTCCAGAGACATCCCCTTTTATTTAACGGCTGAAAGGAACTGATGGTTTGTCCTGAAATCACGTGCCCTTGGTTTGTTCTAGAACAGGGCTTAGAAACTACTGTGCAAGATGTTAAAGTTGTTTTAAGCCATTGCTCATTCTGGTAATTTTTATCTGTGGACCCAGAAATATTACAGTCTCACCCTGAATGTTCAGGTTCCCAAAAGACATGAACTTCAGGGTCCCCAACATCAAATCCTAAATTGCCTCTTCTGCACAGTGGCTAACAGCACTCCCCCCCCCATCTCCATTTTATCTTCAGAACAACTTTGTAGGTAGGTAAGACTATGTGAGGTAGGTCTACAGCAATGTGTACATTTGAATCCCAATCTCTCAGGGTCCAGTACTCTAACCACTACACCATTCTCGCTGTCAAGGAAAGGAGACTGATGGGTAGCAGGGCGGGAGGTACATGAACAAAATCCCCAGTTCATCCTATGTCCCAAGCATCAGTGTGTCAGAAAAACCCCCACTGACCTGCAGGCCCTGATCCATCTTGTCCTCCGAGGCATCTGGGCACCATCAGCAGACCAATTCTCTGCCTGGCAACATATCACTTTCCTTGCTTTCCCTAGCTGATCTTATTCTAAGGGAGGCTCTTTAACTTAGAAGTTACAGTGTTTTCTCTGGGGAAACTATAATTTTGTAGGCGAACACATAGCCCTCCGTCTCTGTCAGGATGCCTTCTCATGTTCTTGACCAGCACATGAAGCAACTTATGTACAAAAGGTTGCAATGCCCAGCCATTTCAAGCTTCCCCCTGGGTCCTAGGCGCGGAACACCGAGCATGAGATTTCTGTAATGAATGTCAACAAATCAAAAGTAGGCTTGCAGCTTACAGATACACACCTGAACATCATACTCAAGATTGCTACAGCACACACATTTTGATGCAATAATTCAGAGCGAGAGGTGTCAGTTATCAGACTGTTAAATAGACAAAATATTGCCAGAGCGCTAGTGTTTTAAGCATGTTTTAAAGTTTTTTAAACATCTTTAATTGTGTTTGTCCGTGTCCTTTATAAAGTTTGTATCTCCGTGACACGCATGGCCCGGCCCAACGAGGTCTCATTTACGTCCGATCCGGCCTTCATAACACATGAATTTGACACCCCTGCTCTATGGCATCCCTCCCCTCCTCAAACCCCACCTTCCCCAGGCTCCACCCACAAAATCTCAAGGAATTTCCCAACCCAGAGCTGGCAACACTACAAATAGTGTTACTGGTGAGGACAAAATGGAGGAGGAGGAGTGGATGTAGGGTTGTTAGCCGAATTGCTTTATTTACAGCAATTGGCAATTTATAAATGGGTGCTTGCCAACTATACCAAGGTCCTGTTCCCACCAAGGGTTACTAGAGAAGGAGTCGAGGCTGGTGTAGTTAAAATAAATGTCTTTTACTTAAGAAAATAAATCTCATACAAACAATACTGATGCACTCACACATTCAATCAAGTTCCTTAGAAATACAGTATTAAAATAAGTACATTTGCACTAGCAGGTAGGGTGATGATGGGTGATACTTATCTGTCTTCTCAACTCAGTTGTTCCAATGAAGATTGGATGATAAGAAAATAGAAATCTAGGGAGTTCAAACACACAACTAGAACCAGCCAGCACGGGTGGGTCTCTTGACTGCAGATCAAGAGATCAAAGTAGAGGCAAGGGTTTGGCAGGACTGCTTGCTTCGGAAACTACCACACACAGCAGAGATGTTCCCATCACCAGGGCCGTGAAAAGGTGGAGCAGATACATTGCTGAGACCTTAGAGAGAATGAAGAAAGTGTTTTCTGGCGCTTCTGTGCGCGAGGGACATTGTTTCATCTCTGAAGATGGGATTCTCAAATATTTTAGACCTACTTATCAAAGAAGCAGAGACCAACTTATCTTTTAGACCTACTTATTAAAGACCTACTTTTCAAATCTTTTAGACCTACTTATCAATGTGCTTTCCCCCTGTTGACTGAAACTATGGGCACATCGACATGATAATCTGGAACCAAGTGGAGAAACCAACCTGCGGAGGAGAGAGCTTCATACAGAAGATCTTGGAAATTCTATTTTTACATGAAGCTGAGGAAAATGTTGACAAACTGTCCAGTTTGATATGTTGTCGAAGGCTTTCCTAGCCAGAGTTCATTAGTTGCTGTAGATTTTCCGGGATGTGTGGCCGTGGTCTTGGCATTGTAGAACCTGACATTTCGCCAGTACCTGTGACTGGCATCCTCAGAGGTACAAACACAGAAAGATGGAATACTCTCTGTGTCAAGGTTCTACAATGCCAAGACAACGGCCACACACCCCGGAAAATCTACAGAAACTGTCCAGTTCCTTCACAGAACTATAGTTCCCAGAAACTTTTGATAGGAAACTATGTCGATGAAACAACTCTGACAGTGGTGTAAACACACATATGCCATTTTCAAATACGGCGATCCATATGTGGAAGCAGGGCTTTTTATGTGGGAATTGCAGTCATACATCCAATCAGCATCAAACAGCATATTGAAAATGAATGCCATCTGTCCAGTGACAACTTTAGTCGGAGATTCTGTACAATTCTGCTTCTGTAAATATGTGCAAATGCAACTGGATGAACTATAGAATGTGGAATTTCACTGTTTCTATCAAAAGTAAACACAGTTCACTCTTTAAGAATTTTGCATGTTGCTTTGGTACTTATATCAGCTGTTAAAGTGACTAATTGATTTTTAAAATCAAGGTAATTAATGCAGTCCAAAAACAAGTTACAGGAAGCCTTCTGGGAGCCTTCAGGATTGCCTCTTTGACAGTCAAGTGAAAATGATGAATAAAAGTGTCTGTATGCCTCAAGATCCAATATAAAACAGAGGGAGGTTGTCTTTAAAGAGAGATTCCCTCAGCATTGTTGTTAACTGGTTTTTTGTTTTAACATTTTGGCACTTTGTTGTAAAAAGCAGCAATTGTTTTCTTAAAGATCCTCAGCTGATAATGGAGTGCATGGTCTGTCATTGCGATTTTCACTACATGAACACTGAACTGTGCTAAACATGCCAAGATTAAAAAACATAATTTTTTAATCATTTGAGATATGTAAAAAAATAATGAATGGGCATTGGCTAATACTGAGAGAATGGCCCCCAATCCTGTTATACTCATTAGGCAACCGAGCATTGTCTTAATTTTTTAAAAAAATTTTATTCATTTTTTTTAACCACACAATTACAACAATATTTGACAGAAAGAACAGTTACCAGCTCGCTTAAACAGTTTTTCCCTGTAGTTCAAGAGAATGAGGTAACCTTTACAAATGCACCTAATACAACTTAATACACTTAAAGCATGCATCAAACACAGAGCAGTTAAAAGAACAGCAACTTTTTGTATAAGGGGTTTTTTGGGATTGTCTCACTATTTTCTAGATAACTAATGATAGGAAACCATACCGCCTGAAACCACTTTTGGTACTTCTCTGATTGCACAGCTGAAGAATTATATGAAGTGCGCCCGTGTATAAAGCATTCCCAGACCTTCCTTTGCCAGCATATTAATGTGGGAACATATTTCTGTTTCCATTTTTGTGCAATCGTTCTTTTTGCCAACATCAGTAAAGTCGACACTAATGTTTCTGAGCTTTTTCTACTTACAGGCGTACGCCATGTCTCCAGAAAGATGGAATTTAGAGTGCAAGGTAAATCTATTTCTGTTATTAGTGCAATTTGTGAAATTATCAGCGTCCAGTAGCCTTTTATTTGTGGGCAGGACCACCAGCAATGCACAAAGTCCGCTAGAGCACCACAATTTTTCCAGCATTTATTTGGAATCTTTGGGATTATTTTATGTAGAACTGCCAGTGTCATATACCACCTATTCAATATTTTGAATGAGGTAAATCTAATGCTAAAAATATTGGAAGTGTTACTAGGTGAAGACCAAATAGAATTCCATTGATCCTCTGTGAATGTCTTTTGACAGTCTAGCCGCCATTGTTGTTGAGACTTTAGGGTACTTGCCTTCTCTCCCTTCAATATGAGATTCCCTTTATTTCTCCATTTGAGTGTTTTTAGTATTTGCTCCAAATCGTTTAACGATCTAGAGAATATCCCTTCTTTCTGAAGCTTGTTCAAGAGACCTTGTATTTGCAGATATTGGAACCAGAAGATTTTCTCCTGTAGTTTATTTTCTAAGTTCAGTTTAGTCAGAGGGATTCCTTTCTTTGTTAAATCCATTAGGCATATTATACGTGCATCTCTCCATGCCCCAAAAGAATTTTCCTCTTGACCGAGCATTGTCTTTTATCATTAGTAGGATGGAAGATGGAGTGACATGAATCCCAGGGGTACTTTGGCTTGCCCTGGTGTGAAGTGTTAGCCTTCATCGTGAGGTAAACTATTGAACCCAAGTTTGGATTGTGAAGGGTACACATGACCCATTTTTATTCTAGTATAGTAATCTGGTGCCTTGAACACTCATTTCGATACAGTGTGGGAAAGTAGCTTTTGGGGTGTGCCTTATCTCCCCCTTTTGAGGGAGATGCACAAATATTACATTTTCAGACTTCCCTAGTAATCAAGGAAACTTGGATTACATCTATGGACTACATGGTAGCTTTCTAGCTATTGTAAAAAGGTAAAGGTTCCCTTGCTCGAAAGCCAATCGAATCCGACTCTAGGGTTGCGGTGCTCATCTCCGTTTCAAAGCCGAAGAGCCAGCGCTGTCCGAAGACGTTTCCATGGTCATGTGGCCGGCATGACTAGACACCAAGGCGCACGGAACGCTGTCACCTTCCCACCGAAGCGGTACCTATTTATCTACTTGCAATTTCTTGCTTTCAAACTGCTAGGTTGGCAGGAGCTGGAACTAGAGATGTGAGCTCACTCCGTCATGCGGCACCTGGGTCTCGAACTGCTGAACTACCGACCTTCCACAGCCTGCAGTTCAGTGTCTTAACCACTTGAGCCACCACAGCTAGCTATTGTGGGAGTAGTTTAACCCCCTTTGTGAAGGATTAGTGTACAAATGTCCCCCATTCAGACTTCTGGTAATCCTAGTGTATATCCAGCCTTCACACTTTATGTATTAAAGAATCCTGCCTTTTCCTTGCAATAAATTTGCAATAATACAGAGCTTGCAATAAACCCAGGTGCCAGCTTTGCTGCCACATATACCCCAGACAAGGCAATCACTGGACCTAAAAACATCAACTATACCAGTGATGGCGAACCTTTTAGAGACCGAGTGCCCAAACTGCGACCCAAAGCGCACTTATTAATCGCCAAGTGCCAACACGGCAATTTAACCTGAATACTGAGGTTTTACTTTAGAAAAAACAACTCATACATTAACTTAAGATGATCCAAACAAAGTAAGGAAAGCAATCCCAAATGCTTTCATTTACTTAAAATTATTTGGCAGAGAATTCGACACTTTAATGATGGTCTGGGCCTGGCTGGGGCGATGGCACGCATGCCCACAAAGAGGGCTCTGAGTGCCACCTCTGGCACCCGTGCCATAGGTTCGCCACCACTGAACTATACCATCTCAGGCTCATTTCACTCGCTTATCTTCTAACACTACATATGCCATTAAATGCCAACAATGCCCCTTGGTTCTCTACAAAGAGCAAACAGGTCAAATTCTTACGTCAAAGGATAAATGGACACAAATCTGACATCAAGAATCCCCAGACTGAGAAACCTGTAGAACACTTCAGCCTTCCAGGACATTCAGTGGGTGACCTCCAAGTAGCTGTTTTATTGCAAAGGAAGTCCAGGAACAGACTAAAAAGGGAAATTGCTGAGTTACAAGTTATTGCAACACTCAAAACAATGGAACCCCCAGGACCTAACAGGGATATTGGTTTCTTAGCTCACTGCATATGCGAATGTCATTCAGTCCTTACATCTGTATTCTCACCAATCCCCCAGAAGGGCTATGCATCCTTTTTATTTCTTATTTGGAATAGTAGATTGTAATGTAATGAATAGTAGAATACAATGTAATTTGGAATGGTAGATTGGAATGTATTTCTCTGGTGTGGGGACAGAGGAGATATACTGCGCAGCCAATCACACCACCTCAAAAAAGAGGATGCTGTAAGGTTGCCTCCACGCTTGAGAGGAGATGGATGGAGCGTGATAACAGAATCACAGTTAATTACTCTCAGCATTCCACAGCCAAGAAGGGTACACCTGCCCATCAATCTCTGATTTTGATATATTTCTTTCTTTCACTATGATTCCCCCCAGAATTAAACTCAAACAAATGGGTTATAAACTAAGCTTGTTATTCCAGTTTGGCCCTTGCGTCCATTAAACACCTTTATTATGCTGTATGCTAATTTGCTGCTCACCCTTTACCCTCTATGTATAGACTGGCAACTTCAGTTTCAGTGTATCTGAAGAAGGGTGCGTGCACACAAAAGACTTCTACCTTGAATAAAACTTTGTTAATCTTAAAAGGTGCCACTGGACTCGAACGTTGGCTCTGCCATTTACAGTGCAATCCTAAAAAGTTCTGCGTGCCTTAAAGTCCATTGAGGGCTGTAACCCTGACCGGATGGCCCAGGCTAGTCAAACCTCGGAAGCTAAGCAGAATCGACCTTGGATAGTCCTCGGATGGGAGACATCAAAGGAGGTCCAGGGTTGCTACACAAAGGCAGGTGACGGCAGACCACCCCTGAACGTCTCTTGCCTTGAAAACCCTATGAGGTCAGCATAGATTGGCTGCACCTTGACGGCACTTTTCACCACCCAACTCTGTTTCGGATTGCACTGTTGAACCGATCAGGTAAATTTATTGAAATAAACAAAGACGGTCATGATCAGATCCTCGACAGAGGTGACTTTTTGAAGATACTGAGGCAGTGAATAAAGAGAAGCTGCCATGCACATCGTTAGAATGGGAATCCTTTTTATTTTCTTCTCTCCCTATGGCAGAAAGATTACCATCGGGATCCACTAAACCTATCGGTAAGGAAGCCCTTAACTCAGTTAAACGTTTTCACTAACCAATTCCAACTGGAACCCACCAATAAACATACAAAATCTTTCACAGTGAACCCAATTATATATGGGAGCCATAATATGCCAGCGTATATTTAATTAACCCTAACCCAAAATATCTAAAGCTTGAGAAGCAAAATTAAATCTGACAAGAGCAGGAAACAAAATCCCCTGGGCAGTAGGCACGACTTTATCTTTACTCTTGCATAATTCCGTAGGTTGCGAAACTGGACTTCATACCATGCCATTTTCGGACAGTGCACACAGTGCAATTCTACCAAATCAATTTACTGGCAAAAAAAGAGAAGAAATAGTAATTGTTGAAACTTCCGATCACCCCCGCTTCATAAATAGATTTTCTGCTGTACTATGAGTTAAAGGGGTATATCTTACAATACTTGGTGATTCTGGACCTCTTGTTTGAAGGTTGGGCTTCCCACCATTGAAGATCGTTTAGCCTGCCGATAATGTTATGTATAAGCAACCTCTCAGGATAAACAAGCTACGCAAAAAGCAAAGGGGAACAGCCTTTTTGTTGTTTGCACCTTGTACTCAGTATTGCAAAATGAACCATGAGCAGATTATGGGGACAATCTTTCAGGGCATTTTGTCACAACAACAACACAAGGCTGATCAGCCCGCAATTGACACCATGGTTTGATAACACAATGTGACCGAACATCAGAAATGCGCAGGAGCTCAGAAATATCCATTTGGAAAGTTTTGTGACCGTGTGAAGGCACGTCTGTATGAGGTCTGATGTGTGAAGAAGTCGTCGCGAACGAAACAAGACATCTACTCCAGGGAATTTCGTCCATCTCATCTCACTGATTCATCTGTAAAATATAATGTTATTATTAGTATGTGATTTGTAATTTTGTATTCACTGAGGTATTGTTATAAGTATTGATTGCATAATTGCAGTAGTTCTACTTTGTTTTTGTCACAGCAACAACATTGCCATACATTCTTCTCCGAAATGCAGGTAATAATTTCTAAGACGGGGAAAGTTGTTTGATACTGGCTTCAGATTATAGGGTTAGGGTTAGGGCCTGGAGAACTGGTCTTACAACTGATCTCCAGATGACAGACTGTCTGTTCCCCTGAAGAAAATGTCTGCTTTGGAGGGTGGAACCTATGGTATTGTACTCCACTGAGGTCCCTCCACTTCTCAACCCCTGCCCTCCTAAAGCTCCACCCCCCAACCTGGAGCTGGGAACCCTATTAGAGTTGCCAGCCTACAGGTGGAGCCTGGGGACCTCCTGCTTTTGCAACCAGTCCCCAGCTGACAGAGATCAGCTCCCCTGGAGAAAATGGCTGCTTTGAAGGGTGGACTCTGTGGCCTTGGACCATGCTGAGACCCCGCCCCTCCCCAAACCCTGCCCTCTCCTGGATCCACCCCCAAAGTCCCCAGGTATTTTCCAACCCAGACCTGGCAACCCTAAATCCCATTCACTTAATGTGATGTAGACTTATTTCTGCTGGATGACTATGGCCGACGGTCGCTCGGGTTTTGAAAAACCATGCAAAGCCCTGCAAAACCAGTTCCCCAGAAACCGAAGGGGAATGCACATGTCTCAACAGGAACTATACACCCTTTCCCAGCTCACTCAAAAACAAACTACCGTTTGCATCCCACCTCAAAGAGGTGACATTTCTGACATACGTCAGATAAATAGAAGACTGGCAGCTGTCACGTCGCCACTTAAATCAAAACGTAAAGTGGGAATGGGGCAGTCATTTTGATACGTGAAGGTTCGGGAGTGTATAGAATGGATCCTGTGCAAGCTAGAGACACGAAACGTGCAGCAGACCTCCCCCAGATGCTCCTCCAAACGCTGTCCAACTTTGGTGTCTCTAGCTTGCACAGGATCCGCTCTATGCACTCCTAAACCTGCACCTGCCAAAATGACTGCAATTCTTGCCTGGCGGGTACCTTTGGGAACTTGCTTGGGATCGGGGCAACAGTCACAGGTGCCCAGCAGTGTTTTACCAGTCAGGAAGGCAGGAAGGACACCGGGCAAGAAGCAGGCTCAGCTCAGGGCGAAGGAGGCATGTGCCTGCCACGGTGTGGGACTTGCTTGTCAAGCCCGGGAGACCAGGGACTCCTGCTCTTGGTCTGTGAGTATACCCTGCCCTGTAGCACCTGGGCATATGTGGCTGGGTTCTTTCCTCACTCCCTGGGACCAGCTTTCTCTGCTTTGCAGATCATTGGAGCAACGGGAGAGGGGGGGACAGCCAAAAAAGGCACACTTGTTTCACTGGGGGAGGAATAGAATTGAAGCCTCTTTTTTTACTGGAGCAGGTGAATGGAAGGGCTGGGGTAAGTTGGGAAATTCCCTGTGACTGAGACCAGGAGCTTCTTAGCCAGACTGGCTGGTGGAAGGAACTCCTTCTGAGGAGGCATGTTTCAAACGTTTCAAACTATTTCTGCCCCCCCCCCCAAGATGTCCTTAGCAGTGGTGCAGCCAAGCAAGAAGTGGAGAACCACAGCGGTAATTTTGACAGGTGCAGATTTAGTGGGTTCAGGAGTTCACAGAAGGGCTTCGGTGCAAGCTAGATAAACCAACCTCATGGGGATCTCTGGCTTCCTTTACCTGCCCTCCAAATTTGGTGAGAATTGGATTTACAGGGTTCGAGTTATGCTCCCCCCCGAAGGTGCCCCCAGGAAAGTTCGGAATACGGAGTTCAAAGTTCCGAGAATGGCGTTCTGAGTTCCAAATACCGAGAATGAAAATCTGCCTTCAGAGTTCCAAGAATGGATTTCCAAGTTCCAAATTACGAGAGTGGAGTTCTGAGTTCCAAATTCCAAAAATGAAATTTCGTGTTCCGAGTTCTGAGATTGGAGTTCCGAGTTCCAATTTCTGAGAACGGAATTCCACTTCAAAGTTCCAAGAATGGAGTTCTGAGTTCTAAATTCCAAGAATGGAATTCCGAGTTCTGAGAACGAAGTTCCAAATTCCGAGAATGGAGTTATGTGTTCCAAGTTCTGAGAACAGAATTCCGAGTTAAACGTTCCTGAGAATGGAGTTCCAAATTCTGTTTTCCAAGTTCTGAGAATGGAGTTCCGAGTTCTGAATTCCGAAAATGGAATTCCGAGTTCCAAGAAAAGGGTGTTCTGCGTTCGGAATTCCGTGAATGGAGTTTAGAATTCCGAAAGCGTAGTTCCGAATTCTGAGTTTTGAGAACGGAGTTCCAAATTCCAAGAATGGAGTTCTGAGTTCCAAATTCTGAAAATGGAATTCCGTGTTCTGAGTTCCGAGACTGTAGTTCCGAGTCCCATTTTCCTAGAACATTATTTCATGTTCCAAGTTCCGAGAACAGTGTTCTGAGTATGGAATGCCGTGGATTTCTGAGGTCCATATTCCGAGAATGGAGTTCTGTGTTCCAAGTTCCGAGTGGAGTTCCAAATTCAGAATTCTGAAAACGGAGTTCCGAATTCCGAGTTCCAAGAACAGAGTTCTAAGTTCAGAATTCCGTGAATGAAGTTCCAAGTGCCAAATTCCAAGAGTTGGAGTTCTGTGTTTCAAGTTCCGAATGGAGTTCCGAGTTTCAAATTCTGAGAACAGAGTTCCAGGTTCCGAAAACAGAGTTCTGAGTTCAAAATTCCGAGAATGGTGTTCCAAGTTCCATTTTCAGAGAATGGAGTTCTTAGTTTTCATTTCCGAGTATGGAGTTCCGAGTTCCGAAAATTGAGTTCCGAGTTCGGAGTTCCGAGAACGGAGTTCGGAGTTCCGAGAACGGAGTTCCGAGTTCCAAATTCTGAGAACTGTGTTCCAACTTTGGAATTTAGAACTCGGAACTCTATTCTTGGAACTTTGAACTCAGAATTAAGTTCTTGGACCTCGAAACACAGAACTCCGTTCTCCGAATTTGGATCTCAGAACTCCATTCTCGAAACTTGGAATACGGAACTCAATTCTCGGAATTTGGAACACGTAACTCCATTCTCGGAATTCAGAGTACAGAACTCCATTCTCAGAATTTTGAACACGGAACTCCACTGTCGGATCTCGGAACCCAGTTCTCAGAATTCGGAACACCATTCTCGGAACACGGAACTCTGTTCTCGGAAATTGGAAAATGGAACACCGTTTTCGGAATTTGGAACTTGGAACTCCATTTTTGGAACTCAGAACACGGAACCCTATTCTCGGAACTCAGAACTCCATTCTCGGAATTCAGAATACAGAACTCCATTCTAGGAATTTTGAACATGGAACACGATTGTTGGATCTCGGAACTCAGTTCTCGGAATTCGAAACACCATTCTCGGAACTTGGATCTTAGAACTCCGTTCTCAGGAATTGGAACGTGGAACACTGTTCTCGATATTTGGACTCAGAACTCTGTTTTCGGAACTCAGAACACAGAACTTTGTTCTCGGAATTTGGAACTCGGAACTTCTTTCTTGGAAAGTGGATCTCGGGACGCCATTCTCGGAACTCAATTTTCGGAACTCAGAACTCCTTTTGGAATTTGGTACTTGGAATGCCGTCCTCTGAATTTGGAACTTGGAACTCCATTCTCAGAACTTAGAACTTGGAATTTGGATCTCGGAACTCCATTGTCAGATCTCCAAACTCAGTTCTCGGAATTCAGAAGACCATTCTCAGAACTTGGAACACGGAACTCAGTTCTCAGAATTTGGAACTCGGAACTCCATTCTCAGAGATCAAATTGCCAACATTCGCTGGATTATGGAGAAAGCAAGAGAGTACCAGAAAAACATCTACTTCTGCTTCATTGACTATGCTAAAGCCTTTGACTGTGTGGATCACAACAAACTATGGCAGGTCCTTAAAGAGATGGGAGTACCAGACCACCTCACATGTCTCTTGAGAAACCTGTATAAGGGCCAAGAAGCGACAGTTAGAACCGGATATGGAACAACTGATTGGTTCAGCATAGGAAAAGGAGTACGACAAGGATGTATACTGTCACCTTGCTTATTTAATATATATGCAGAGTACATCATGCAAAATGCTGGCCTGGATGAATCACAAGCCAGAATTGAGATTGCTGGGGAAAAGATCAACAACCTCAGATATGCAGACGACACCACTCTAATGGCAGAAAGTGAAGAGGACCTAAAGAGCCTCTTGCTCAGGGTAAAAGAGGAGAGCGCAAAAGTGGGCTTGAAGCTCAACATCAAAAAAACTAAGATCATGGCATCCGGCCCCATCACTCCTTGGCAAATAGAAGGGGAAGTCGTGGAAGTAGTGACAGACTTCACGTTCCTGGGATCCCAGATCACCGCAGACTGTGACTGCAGCCATGAAATTAAAAGACGCCTGCTCCTTGGGAGGAAAGCGATGGCGAACCTAAACAGCATGATAAAAAGTAGAGACATCACCCTGCCAACAAAAATCCGCATGGTCAAAGCAATGGTATTCCCAGTAGTCATGTATGGCTGCGAGAGTTGGACTATAAGGAAGGCCGAGCGCCGAAGAATAGATTCTTTTGAACTATGGTGCTGGAGAAGACTCTTGAGAGTCCCTTGGACTGCAAGAAGAACAAATCAGTCAATCCTCAAAGAAATCAACCCTGACTGTTCCCTGGAAGGCCAGATAATGAAACTGAAGCTCAAATACTTTGGCCACCAAATGAGAAGGGAGCACTCACTGGAGAAGACCCTGATGCTTGGAAAGATTGAAGGTCAAAGAAGACGGGGACGGCAAAGGATGAGATGGTTAGACAGTGTCAGCGATGCAACGAACATGAAATTGAGCCAACTTCGGAGGACGGCGGATACTTCCCCGCCTGCCTGGAGGGCTGTCGTACCTTTCTAATTTTGCCAGACCATCTC
>NW_015159833.1:0-18658 GCF_001447785.1 Gekko japonicus
GGGGAACTGATCTCTGTTGTCTGCCGATCCATTGTAATAGTGGGAGATCTCCAGTTACCACCTGGGTGTTGGCAACCCTGGCTCACTGACCAAAAGCATGTTTTTCATTCCAAGAGTCCAATGGAAAATGGTATGAAAATAAAGACTCATGAACAATTCCCACAACAGAGAAGCAAAATCAAAATGGAGATTCCATTGGAGTCAGAAAGAGCAGTGATGAGAAGTCCCAGTGGCCAATGAAGTTAGGGCTAAGATCGAGGGGCATACTGGAAAGGGAAACAGTTCTACCTATCCTGGCCCTGCTCCCCCTCCCCCAACGAGGAAGGGAGAGTCTCCCTGGCCAAGCCTGAAAGCTGTGAAGAGTGATGCTGGGTGAGGCAAGGCCTGGCAGAGAGGCATTTCAATCACCCCCGGGTGAGGTGAGGCAGGGTAGGTGCATCTCATCCCTCATCACAGCAAAACTGGGCAGGTTTATCCTGTCCCTTGCCATGGCAAGGCCAGGCCTCATGGGTATGTCCTCTCCCTCCTCATGGCCTGGCCAAGCAGGCATGTCACATGCCTCACCGTTGTGGGGCTGGACTGGGCAAGGGTGGGGTAGGTAAAAAACGCCCTTCATTGTGGTGAGCCCTCCTTCCCCTTGCCTCCAGGTGGCACCTGCCCTACTCTTTGGGCTGGAGTGGGTTTGAGGGGGTGACCCCCATTGTTGGTGTGGCCCCAATGGGTGAGCAGCACCCTGTCAAACTCGGCACCTCGTTTGCCATGGGAAAAGTGTATTGCTGTAGATGACTGGGAAGAGGGAGGGGCTTGTGTGTGTGTGTGTGACTGGGGATGCTTTGTTATGCAGCTGAGTAACTCTTTTCTAAGACGCCTCCCTGTCTCTGGGAAGACTGCACAAATGACCTTGGATGTTGTCTCTGCTTGCTCCACTAGCATAGATAACTTAACGGGTGCCTCACAGGTGGGGGAGGGGGAAGAAGTAGAAGAGCGTGAAAGCTAGGCGGACCAAATGCTTGGACTGATTGGCTGGGACACGGGGCGGGGGGGGGGGGGACCTGGTTTGAACTCTGTATATCTTTGGGCATTGGTGCCAAACCTTTAGTTCTGACATGAAGAAGTCTTAGCTTGAATCATCTTTACTACTCAATAAACACTTCTATGCTGAGAGTGTTGTTGTGAGTAACTTTGTTCAAAAGTCTGACACACCCCAGGCCACTGGCCCTCTGGGAGTTTTCCCAATGGCCATAATGACCAATCCACCCCTGGCTAAAATAAATGCATGAGAGATCCAATACAGTGCAGATCCATATATCCCTAAAGAAGTAACGTTTTTATGGTTATATCAATTCTCACCAAGAATCAATGGGGGAATTAAAACCTGTATGGATGCATAGATCTGAAATTTAATTTCTCTAATTTTATCAGACCAATGCATCTTTCCTCTTAATGGTTTGGAATGTTATAAAAAGCTGAAGAGTTCCCGTTTCTGTTCATTCCATTTGTAATGCCCTATTCTGGGGGGGGGGGAGTGGAATCAACTGTAGAGGCAACTCAGTTATTAAAATGCATGTGTATTAGAATGCATGTGTCAGTCTGTAAATCTTTATTAAATGAGGGATTACGAAAGGAGTGGAGCAGACACACAGTACATTTTCATTCAATCTCTTTAAAAATAATGATGCATGCAACTCTTGAATGGCCTTAAGCTTATTTGATAGTGCAGCAATATTCTCCCCCCCCCAAAAAAAAGATAGTGTGGAGATGCATGAGAACAGGAAATTATGTTCATATTTAAATCTTTGCAAAAAGTTATAAAGTACTGCGACTGAAGCATAGCGTAGTGATTTCAGCTCATACTTTACTTAAGCATTAGGAAAACTTGAGATACAGTAGCCGGCCAGAGGCTACTTTAAATACAAGTACATACCACACCCAACACACACACACACCCGCGATAGGATTATATACAAAGTTACTGCAATCATAAGTTCCCTTGAGGATCCGGGCGGCCTGATAGGCTGGCTCTAGGATCCTCTTCTTCTATTCTCTAGGGATGCGAAGCTAGGCTAGTTCGCATGGCCACGTGGAAGGCGACCGCATGCGTGGTCGCCATTAGTACACAACAAAGTGAAAGATCTTTTGTTGCAAGGTAAGAGAAGGAGGTCAGCAACAGCTGAGTGAAGCAATAGCCCCAATGACAGATTTAACAGCGGAATACCTTTGCAGCGAGATAGATGTGGTCTACAGATTCTATTCATCGTACATCAAGAAAAATAATCTGCCTGGGGAAATAGTGGTCAGATTCTCGAAGATGCTATTTTGAAAGCAAATTCGGGAACACCCTTGAAAATTGGGGGCAATAATATCAGGGTTTTAAAAGACATTCCATTTGATATAAGACAGAAGAGAAAGAACTATAAAGAATTAATCCTTTTCTTACAAACAAATGGCATCAGTTACAGTTGGTTAACCCCAGAAGGTTAACAATAAAAGATTAACAATAAAAAAGAAAAGACTGACTCTGTTTTTCAAGCATGTGAATTTCTGCGGACGCAGCTTGGGGAACCAGAAGAGGGCAAAGAGGAGGAAAAAGAAAGCAAATCTGATTGCGAGTTGGGCTCGGGGTGTTTGGACGAGGACTCCCCTTTGGAAAAGGGGCAGCTGCCCCCAAAAGCCCTTATACACTGAGGATTAAAGGTAAAGGTAAAGGTTCCCTTGCTCGAAAGCCAGTCGAATCCGACTCTAGGGTTGCGGTGCTCATCTCCGTTTCAAAGCCGAAGAGCCAGCGCTGTCCGAAGACGTTTCCGTGGTCATGTGGCCGGCATGACTAAACACCAAGGCACATGGAATGCTGTTACCTTCCCACCGAAGTGGTCCCTATTTATCTACTTGCAATTTCTTGCTTTCGAACTGCTAGGTTGGCAGGAGCTGGAACTAGAGACAGGAGCTCACCCTGTCTTGCGGCACCCGGGTCTTGAACCGCTGAACTACTGACCTTCCACAGCCTGCAGTTCAGCGTGATTTGTGCCTGAAAAAATGTTGAAATAACTTGGGGATGCTCTGGGAATTTCTTTAAACAGTTAAAGGGATGGTTAAACGATAATTAATCTAGCATAACCTACTAAATTCATTGTATTACAGACGTACACCATGTCTCCAGAAAGATGGAATCTAGAGTGCAAGGTAAGCTTATTTCTGTTATTAGTGTAATTTGTTGAATTATCAGCATCCAGTAGCCTTTTATTTGTGGGCAGGACCACCAGCAATGCACAAAGCCCGCTATAGCACCACAGTTTTTCCTGCATTTATTTGGAATCTTTGGGTTTATTTTATTTAGAACTGCTGGTGTCATATACCACCTATTCAATATTTTGAATGAGGTAAATCTAATGCTAAAAATATTGGAAGTGTTACTAGGTGAAGACCAAATAGAATTCCATTGATCCTCTGTGAATGTCTTTTGACAGTCTAACTGCCATTGTTTTTGAGACTTTAGGGCAGTTGTCTTTTTCCCCTTCAATAAGAGACTGTAAAGCTTACCTATCATTCCCTTTATTTCCCCATTTGAGTTTTTTAGTATTTGCTCAAAATCGTTTAACGTCTAGAGAATATCCCTTCTTTCTGAAGCTTGGTCAAGAGATCTTGTATTTGCAGATACTGGAACCAGATTTTCTCCTGTAGTTTATTTTCTAAGTCCAGTTTAGTCAGAGGGATTCCTTCTTTGTTAAATCCATTAGGCGTATTATACCTGCATCTCTCCATGCCTGAAAAGAATTTTCCTCTTGACCTGGCGGGAACCACTCTTGGGCCCCGGTCACACGGGCAGGAAACTGCAGAGGAGAAGCGTGGCTGTTTGCCCTGGGGCAAACTACTGCGCAGTTACGTGATCAGACCTCCTGTGGAGGTCCTGTGGAGGTACCGTGGAGGTTCCATGGCAAGGGAGAGGTGCCGATCACAGGACAAGCCGGCGCGCAACGAAGAAGCGCGCGCCGCGGCAAACTGTTTTTTATTTTTGTGTACATGACAAATGTGCATGCTCCGTTGGGTGCGCATGCGCATCCACAGACACTTGGACAAAAAAACCCAACCTTATTTGCAAGGGGACATGGGCGGACGCCGGATGCCACCGGAAACGCGATCAGACGCCCGCCCTTGCCCCGCAGTTTCCGGAAACTAGTACCTCCAAGGTACTAGTTTTTTGCCACGCAGTTTCGGCTGGAAGCCTCGGTTGAGCCACGGGAGTGCTACGCTTCCCAGATGTGCTGGTGAGATCGCGCCCGGAAACTCCGGCTGTTTTCCGTCTCACTTGTGTGGCTTCTGCTACGTGTGACCGCAGCCTTGGTTGAGAAAGGTGGAGAGTTGAGAGATCTTTGGTAAGAGAGTTGATTTGTATGCATTCCAGATCTCTAAGGCCGACTTAAGGAATATGTTGTCTACCTTTGCAAATTGTTTTTTGTTATGATTTCTCCAGTATAACTCCGACAGGGAAGGCAATTGCAATTCCATTTCTTGTATACATTCCCAGCTAATTGTAGTGTTATTGGTCAAGACTCTTACAATATTTGTAAGATTGGCTGCAGCATAATACTTATGTAAGTCTAAGAACTCTAAATCTCCATTTTTGGTTTTCCAAGTTAAAGTGCTAAATTTAATTCTTGGCTTCTTATACCCTAAAAAGAAGTCATTTAACGTTTTTTTTTGCCACTTTTTAATTTCCACACCCAGAATAGAAATTGGGATTGCTCTAAACAAAAACAGGAATTTCGGTAAAACAAAACTCTTTAATATACTGATTCTGTCTACCCAATTGAAACCTAAGTCATTCCATTCTTTTAGTTGTTCTTTTACGTCCTTGAAGACAGAGGGGTGATTGATCTTTACCAAATCTTTTAAGTCTATTGGTATTTGGATTCCTAGACATCTCCAGTGTGCTGTCACCCAATCAAACGGGAATTCAAGTAGTTCCTTTTTTTACTGTTTCCGATAATAGCATGGGGAAAACTTTGGTTTTGGACATGTTTATTTTCAGGCCTGTCAGATGTTGCATTTCTTGGAACAGAGCTTGAAGGCATTTTAGTGAGGATTTCGGGTTTGCCAGGTATATTATGAGATCATCTGCATAAAGACTAATGGTATGCGTTCGCCGTCCTGTTTTTATGCCAGTAATCCCCGGATGCTGTCTAATCGCATTTGCCAGAGGTTCTATTGCCAGTGCGAATAATATAGGTGACAACGGGCATCCTTGTCTAGTTCCCCTCTTGAGTTCTATTGGCCTGCTAAGCACATTATTTATGCACATCTTGGCTGACACCTTAGAGTATAACGCTTGTATTGCATTTTGGAAGTTTACGCCAAAGTTCATCTTTATTAACACCTGCTGCAAGTAACTGACCTCCACACTATCGAAGGCTTTTTCCAAGTCTACCATAAGGATGACTGATTCTCGATTTTGTTGTTTACAATATGATATTAAGTTTAGCGTTCTATGGATGTTGTCTGTCATGCATCTATTTGGAAAAAACCAGTTTGGTCAGGATCGATATATTCCGTTATTATTTTTTGCAATCTTTTAGCCAGTACTGTCGAGAATATTTTTGCATTGCAATTGAGTAGTGCAATCGGTCTGTAAGAGCCTGGGGATTCCTTATCTTTATTTTCCTTTGGGATGGTAACAATATGCGCTTTACCCCATGAGGGTGGTTTCTTTCCTTCTATCCTGATGGCATTGCAAACTTTAACCAAGTGTCCTGACAAATCTGGACTAAAGAGTTTTAAAAATTCTGGAGTGAAACCATCACAGCCTAGTGTCGTGTTTGCCTTAAGATGCTTTATGGCTTCTGTGATTTCTTTCAATGTGATGCTAGAGACTATATAGCGCTTGTGGTCAGACAAAAGTTCCTTACACAGTTTCTTTTCTCAAAGGAGTTTTTGAATCTCTTGTACTGGAGGGTCTTGGTAGTATATATATTTTTGGTAGAAATCTGCAAAACCGTCAGCAATTTTGTTTCTGTCCGTGTGCCTGTGGTTCCTTGAATCTCGAATGACAAAGATCCTATGTTCAGAGATTCTTCAATTCACTCTCCACTTTAGGATTTTTAAGTTTTTAGGATTCTTCTGCCAAAACTGTTGTTTTAAGAAGAGTATGTTTTTCTATATCCTCATTGTTTCTAACGTTTCTAGGATCCTGCGTTCAGCTAAAAGCTCCTTATATATATCTTTCTTACCAGTTTTTTGTGTAGCATTTCCAGCCTGTGAATGTTCTGTAATATGGTATTAACTGGTATCTCCTTTTCTTTCTTTTAACACCTGCTGCAAGTAACTTTCCTTAGATGCTAATGCAATCAGTCTCCCTCTAATCACCACTTTGAAAGCCTCCCACAGCGTGAAGATGTCTACCTCTCCATTGTCATTTTCTCGAAAGTAGTTGGTTATTGTCTCTTTCAAGGCTTCTTTGCAAGACCCTCTCAATAAAATAGAATTGTTTAACTTCCACCTGTTGATTCTGCATATTAACACTTTTTTCCTTAGTCTACACTCTACATAAGCATGATCTGACCACACGAATGGGCCAATACTGGAGTCTGAAACTCTATTGATTAATGTATCTGAGACCAACACGTAGTCTATTCACGTATATATGTGATGTCTTGGTGAGTAATATGAATAGTCTCTTTCTTCGGGATGCATCATACATCACACAACAGGTGTTTCTGGAGCAAATCTCTCAGTGCCGTGTACCTCTTTCCCCCCGTTTTTGATTTTGAATTTCTTCTTGTTCTATCTAGATGGTCATCTATGATCATATTCAGGTCACACCCTATAACCAGTGCACCCTCCTGAAACTCTTTGAGCTTTACTAGAGTTTCTTCAATTAAGTGCATTTGCTGTTTATTTGGAGCATAAATGGATGCTAAAGTTATTAATTCCGAATTGACTGTACCCTGTAAAAATAGATATCTGCCCATTGGGTCAGCAAATCTTTTTTCACGCTTAAAGTGTAGCGAGTTAGCTATAAGGATTGCTACCCCCCTTGCTTTATTAGTGCCAGCCGCTAGGAATTGTTGGCCAAACCATTTTGTCTTCAGAGCAATCTTTTCTTTTTTACGTAAGTGGGTTTCCTGACAGAATAATATATCCGGACAGGCTTTTAGGATAAAGGAAGTCATCCTTTTCTGCTTAATACAATTGTTCAATCCCCGCACGTTAATTGATCTAATTCTATATGCATCTAACATCCTCTATATCAATTTCAATTCTAGTACCAGCTACACAGACCTGCCTCACCACCTTCCTAGTCTTTCTTTTCCTGATGCACTTACCAAGTTATTACCAGATATACAATTTATGTGTTACAAAAGTACCCAAGTCCCTTTCCCACTGTACCCACCCCTCCCTCCTGCCCCCAACCGGAACCGGAACCAGTCAAAAAGCAAACCTCAAGGCCTTAAATATAAAATGTGTTAGAAAATGCAAACTTTCAGAATCTGGTTACTCACCACTCCGCCCAGTGGCCCTCTACTACAATAGCAGAGCGGCCCGAAGACCTATGTCTTCTCTTTGAGTAGTCAGCACCAGTGGGACCCCTCCCAACCCACCCCCCTTTCCCTCTATAAGTGTAAGAATTTTCAAAGTATTAAAATAAACAGTACATTATATGCCTATAAAATAAAGTGGAAAACAAGGTCAAATTGCTGGCAACCATCGCTTGTTCAGCTTCTCCCCACCCCAGATTAGTTCTCTTCCATCTCTGGACCAGGATCTCGTTCTTGACTTGGTGAGTAGAGAAGATGAAGCTTTCTTTTGTTAGAGTAGTGCTCCAGTTCTTGGTTGAGACTGTGATCTAAC
Organism: Gekko japonicus; assembly: GCF_001447785.1. Classification (NCBI taxonomy): domain Eukaryota; kingdom Metazoa; phylum Chordata; class Lepidosauria; order Squamata; family Gekkonidae; genus Gekko; species Gekko japonicus. The sequence continues at coordinate 7,843 of NW_015159833.1, forward strand.
CAGAGAGCCCTTAAAGCCGTTTTGCCTGCCTCTATGTCCCAAATTTCGTATCTTCTGCCTTGATGAAAGAACCAAATCCTGACAGGGGTGATCCATCTATAACTGATTTTTGCCATCAGAAGCTTAGAGGTGATGGGTTTTAGTTCCCACCTTAGTTGAATTGCCTCAGCCAGTATGTCGGGGAATACTAGTTAAGACCGCCCCTTAACCTTGCCTCCTTCAAAATCTTTTTCTTAGTGCGGAGGTCACCAAATGTAACAATAATATCTCTGGGATTTTTCCTAGCAGGGTTGTTAGGCGCTCCCTTCCGATATGCGTTTGTAATTACCGGTGCTATACCTCCTCTAAGTTCAGCTCACTAGCCAACCAGGATGATATGAAGCAGCCCAGGTCTGTTGTTGACTCTGCCTGTTCCTCAAAGCCTCTTAGTTTCAGGTTGTATTTTTAAACATCCGTCTCAAGAACCATCATTTTCTCCTTCATTTGTGAGTCGGTGAGTTGCAGGCTTTGTATGTCTTCCTGTAGCAAGCCCGTCATCGCTAGAGCACTCTCCGCCACTTGAGAAGTCTTCGTCATCGAGCCCCTGATCTCGTCTAATTGAGCTCTTACTGGGTCCAGCATCCTTGAAAGCGAGTCCATTAGCTTAATTTCTAACCTTGCCACGGCCACGGTGAAGCTTTCTGTGGTCAGTAGAGTACCCGCAGCAGCTTGTGCGCTTAATTTCGCTGCCATGGCGGTCGTTTGAGTGCTTGATTTCCCAGCTTCTGCCATGTTTGTTTCCATTGCCTCCTTTAACATCTGTGCCTCCTTCTTTTCACTGGGATTAAAGTACGCCGATACGGATTGAATCTTTTTTGGGGACGGAGGTACCTTCCCCCCACCTTTAGGCATTGTCTGATGAGTAGAAGCAGTGCTTAAGTCTGACCTTTTATGCTGAAAGGGAGTTATTTATTATTTATTTATTACATTCTATTTGTATACCGCTCACCCCCTAAGGGCTCTGAGTGGTTCTCATTACATTATACAACACATCCTACCTAGGGCTACACATACAATGAAGGGGGCGTGACTGGCCTAACAGGCACCCTCTGGCGAAGTCTTTGTTGTTCTTAGGGGATGAGAGCGTAGCAATCAGGCATCCACCATTCTCCCCGACCAACTGCCACCCATCACGAATCTTTTTAAGGGCGGCATCTGTCTTCTTGTCTGCGGGGTTGCGTATGGAACCCTGGCTGTCCTCTGACAGCAGACTGGCAGATTGGAGCGCAGCCACTGGCACATCAACCAGAGGTACCTGCAATAGCTCATTGGCATAGTTAGGTAGGTCATAAAGCTTCCCCATGAAGGCAGGGAACTGTTTGTTTGCAGTGGGTCTGTCCCATTCGACCCTCAATTGACGTTCAAAGTATGCAGGGAAAGGAAAAACATTTTCCACCCTCTCCTCAGATGGAAAGAACTCAGAGTTCCCACAGAAACTGGACTCGAGCTTGGACCCTGCAGCTCTTTGATCATCAGGACAATTGTCCTGGAGGTCTAATGCTTTGATCACCTTGGTCAGGAGATAGTGATAATCCTCGGCTTTGAAAAACCTAGAGGACTGTTCGGGTACTTCAACCTCCTCCTCCTCCTCATCTGAGAGGAATTCACCCTCCTCTTGGTCCTCTATTACGGACTCAGGGTGGGCCTCCTCCTCCCAGTGCTCTCCCCTAGGCCTCTTGTTGTGGGGCGGGGGAGCCTTTTGGGCTGCTTTGGTGGGCCATGGGTTAGTGGGCTGAAATGGAGAGGTTTGAAATGGAGAAGCCCCTTCGACATTCAATCCCACCCTGGCACAGAAGAAGGAAATTTCTTCTTGCATAGCTTGTCTGAAGACCTGCATTATGGCCTGTAGAAGCAAGAAGGGGCCCCATCTCAGGTATGTTACCCAGCTGAAGAATGGTCTTTTGGCTCAAGTTGGGTCCGGGGTGCAATGGATAGGAGGCTTGATCTGCTCCCTCTGTCCCCATGGGCACCTGAAGGAGGGTTTGGAGAGTACCTGACGAATGCCGTGCTGCCAAGATGACCACCGCCAGTCTTCGCCCACCCAAAGGAATAGGTGGGCTCTTCCTGTAGCTGCTGCCAGTGGCGTTTTTGCACGTGTTGCGCTGCCTCAACCTCTGCCAGCATCGTTGGGGTGGCACAAGCAAGCCACAAAGGCAAGTCGGTTCCACTGCTGATCTGTGCCACTCAGGGCTCTTTTTGTAGCAGGTACTCATTTGCATATTAAGTGAAACACCCCTAATGTAGCCAATCCCCCAAGAGCTTACAGTAGCTCCTGTAAGAAGAGCTCTGTAAGCTCTTGGAGGATTGGTTACATTAGGGGTGTGTGGCCTAATATGCAAAGGAGTACCTGCTACAAAAAGAGCCGGGCCAGGCGGGCGATGAGAAGCCGTCTGAATGCCCTGCTGCCACCATCTGGGCATTTAGGGTCCAGAGCACTGGCTGAAAAGCTGAGCCACGTCGGCTTTTTCTTCTCCCCCAAAAAACGAAAGTAGAAAGGAGGAAGGAGGGAAGCTTGAAAAGAATGTTAAGTAAGGAAAGGATCAGAAAAGGGAAGGATAAGAAGTAATTAGAATCTGAAAAGGAAAAGAATATAGGCAGAAAAGGCTAAGCCTAGTCTGCTGCTGGAACAGAATTGAGGGGATGGGATGGAAGGCGCCAAGAGGAAGGGGAAAAAAGGTATTTCCTGCCTCCCTAAAGGAACCATGGGAATTACCCACAGAGATGTCCTCCACTTCAGAGGGAGACCACATTAATCTATTGATTAATGTGGATCAGCTGGTCACCTTACAGGGCCAAGGAGGGACTGGCAGCGGGGGGGTGGGGGCTCCCTTCAAGCAGCACAGATGGGAAATTTTCTTCACCAGCTCTACTTTGTTTGTAGGAGCCTGTTCCTCCTCTCAGCGTGCTTCCGAAAAAGCAACAAGAAAAGAATGGCGGCTCGAAAGGATCCTTCTGAGGGTCCTGACCCATGGGCTGAAAAACTTGGCTTTCAGAATACAGGAAAGGGAGATTAAGAGGTGTGTGAGAAAATTTTAAAGTCGTTTTTCCCAGGCCCCCTTCAAGGATTTCTCTCAAGGACTCGTGCTTATGACTTGCAAACACAGCCTGACTGCAAGATCAATTTCACTTACACAGTCACTCTTTTAGACATTCACCTATAATCATACCTTGTTCATTGCTGCCCCCAAACTCTGCAAAGCACCATGTAGAGAGAGGATGCTGTGTTAATGATAATCCTAATAACCAGTTACCAGGACAGCCAGGAATCACCATCAAAATCTATGCCAAACAACCAGCGCCACATCTCATGGAGGAGGAGGAGGAGGAGGAGATTGGATCTATGGTTTGATCATATACTATCTAAATAATCCTTCAGACTGGCATCAGGAAAAATATAGAGACCGGTCACACCCCAACATTCATAAATGAACTCGGTGTAATTAGTGAATGGTGTCCGTGTTTTTCCTGATTAGAAGAAGAAGAGAGGAGATTGGATTTATACCTCGCCCTTCACTACCCAAAGGTGTCTCAGAGCGGCTTACAAACTCCTTTCCCTTCCCCTCCCCACAACAAACACCCTGTGAGGTAGGTGGGGCTGAGAGAGCTCCTTCCAGAATTGTCCTTGAGAGAACAGCTCTTGTCAGAAGTACGGCTTGCCCAAGGTCATCCAGCCAGGGGCAAGTGGAGGAGTGGGGAATCAAACCCGGTTCTCCCAGATTAGAGTCCGCGCACTTCACCACTACACCAAACTGGCTCTCATGGGGTTGGGATAGCTTGTCTCCCCTCTCCCCTCAGCAGAGTCGGTAACTCCATTTCTATCAGTCAACAGGATCCTGAAGCTTTTAAAGCTGGGCTGGTTTGCAGTGGCCTGATAACAGCTGGGTGAGTTGTCTTTTTCCTGATCTCCTCCCGGGTGCTTCATTTCCCTTTACAACACAGCTCTGCCAGCGTCTCATGGCACTGACTGAGCTGGGGGAACGACCGATACAGCACCAGGGCTCCTCCAAGAGATTACTGCTTCAGCCCCCTAGCTGAAAGTGGAGCTAAACTATTGACAGCTATTCCCTTCACACCTGACCACATTTACCACTCCTAGATCAAAATCAGGGAGTCGGATTGGTCCAGGGGGGGGGGAGACTTCAGATCACAGAGGCAGTGGAGTGAGATCTTGCATGAAAACCCAAGCAGTTTTTAAAAAGCATTCCGACTGTTCCTCCTCAACAAGCACAATTACTTGCGGGGTTTTTTTTTGGTATCTCTTTCCAACTCAGTAGCTGTTAGGGATGCCTTTTCAATAAGGACAGTTTCAAATTCCTCACCCCTGCTGTTTTGATGTATCTCCTATAAAACAAACATTATTTTTTTATTTTGGCAGCATTAATTTTCTGTTAAATTTCAGGGCTCTTTTTGTAGCAGGAACTCCTTTGCATATTAGGCCACACACCTCTAATGTAGCCAATCCTCCAAGAGCTTACAGAGCTCTTCTTACAGGGGCTACGGTAAGCTCTTGGAGGATTAGCTACATTAGGGGTGTGTCGCTTAATATGCAAATGAGTACCTGCTAAAAGAGCCCTGGAATTTGTGCTGAATTCTGCCTGCGAAAACCAGACTCATTCTGTGACATCGTATTTTATTAAACACGATTAAATAGTCCCCCCAAAGCAAGTGATTCCAGACTTTACTAACAAACCCTATTTCGGTGGGTGTGCTGTAGTGTCAGACTAGGATCTGGGAGACTCAGTTCCGAATCCCCACTCTGCCAGGGAAGCCGGCTGGGTGACCTTGGGCCAGTCACCCACCCTCAGCCTAACCCGTTGGGGAGAAAGGTGGAATATAAATGAAGTGAACAAATTAATCAGTGACAAGGATGCAGAGGGTCCCAGATTCAACCCCCTGGCATCTCCGGAGTATTAGGTACCATGTATTCTCAGGGGAGAGTCCCAGGGCCAGGCAGGGGCAGAGTATCTGCTTTGCAGTCCGTAGGTTGAAAGTTCAGTCCCTGCCCGTTCCTTGTTCAGGAAATCCACTGACACTTTTCACACCAGTTAGCTTTTCACTGCCCAGTTTGCTAATTTGTTAAAAGCACAGTGTTCGATTCCTAGTAGCGAACTGGATGGTTTGACTTGCCCTAAGGCAGCGTCATACCTTCAGGAACCCTTTAGGTGGCATTAGGCAAACTCTTAGCCACCCATCCTGCTGGCCTACCTTGTGGGGCTGTTGTCAGGAATGTAAACAAGGCAGCCTACGGGAAACGCTTCAAACATTGGAGAGCATGATGTAAGTGCTTTATCTCACCGTTAAAACCAACCCAAGCAGATGTCTCTCGCAACGCTTGGACCGGAGCAGATAGCTGGCAGTCTCTTCAAGCAAGTTTGCCCCTTATGATCCAACTAGAAGTGACAAAAGAAAACAAGAGAAAATAAAGTTACCAAAACCTGGTGATTCTCTCCTCTGGAGTTTAGCAAGATATAATTTACACGGGTCAATACAGTGACGTTCATTGTCATTCCATCAGACGTGTGGCATGAATCCCTCCAGGGATGTGAAGAGACCTGTCAGGGGCTGTGACAGGCTTCAGACAAGGCAGACTGACAGGTTCTTCGCGACACAGACGGGTCTCAAGGCTGCCATCTCTCACTTCACATTTTAATAAGCTTGTTTTCATCAGGACGCACTCTTTCATAGAGATGTTGAGACCAAACCACAAATTGTTAGAAAAGTTTACTGTTCCTTGACATCACACACACACACATATAGACCAACGATTCTGTTAAGTCGCTCGCTTAACAAAGAAGTCGGAGAGTGATCCAGCAAGAACACAACTTTATTCTTCCACTCGAACACAACTCCAACACGGATCGACATCTGATAGCCAGAACAGCCTTTACATTGCAGCTGTCCTGCTTTTAAACATTCCCGGCTAATATAGCCACACCCACTGTACAATTACCAACCAATAAGGTTGTTCGCATAAGGACCAATCATGGATGTTCCCGCTCAGGGAGCTTGCTTGAAGATGATTGGTTAGGTGCTTCCTGGGCTAGTAACACGATTGGATGTATTTGGATCCTAGCCCAGGACGAAGCTTAACATTACAGGTCAATGAGATGTTTCACATACATCATGCATTCCATGGCAGCTTTGGAATACACTACAGATTCCTTTTCCTTTAATTCCCACTGCTTTTCTCCAGCAAGGCCCCACCCTCCAAAATGGCTAACAAACCCAGGCTGAGCTGCTGTGCATGTAAGTCCATTTGGAATTGGTGGGACTTGCTTCTGAGCAAACACAAGTGGGGATCGGGTGGTACACACCTAAGCCCTTTCCAGCCGTGACAATCACATGCACCAGGAGTCTACCAGCCTACACATATCTGGAGCATCCACTACCTGCAATCCTCCCAATAGGTATGGTCACCATGTTGCATGAAGAGGGGCAATGTACATATTTACCATGCACGTATAGCCTTGGTATACGTATAGGAGCTGCGGTGGCTCAAGTGGTTAAGGCGCTGAACTGTAGGCTGTGGAAGGTCGGTAGTTCAGCAGTTCGAGACCCGTGTGCGCATGAGGGAGGTGAACTCCCGTCTCTAGTTCCAGCTCCTGCCAACCTAGCAGTACAAAAGCAAGACATTGCAAGTAGATAAATAGGGACCACTTTGGTGGGAAGGTAACAGCGTTCCATGCACCTTGTTGTTTAGTCGTGCCAGCCACATGACCACGGAAACGTCTTCAGATAGCGCTGGCTCTTCGGCTTTGAAACGGAGATGAGCACCGCAACCCTAGAGTCGGATTCGACTGGCTTTCGAGCAAGGGAACCTTTACATTTACCTTTATAGCCTTGGTATGTGTGAATGCAAACTCTGAAAAGTCTCTGAAAATTCATGCACATTGGAGCTCTAGCATAGTAAATATATCTGTTGCCCCCATTGGCAGTGTTCAGGAAATAATCCAGTCCACGCTTTGGAGTTTGCTTTCAATGAATTTACTGCAACAGGATCTTGTAAAAAAGACAGTGGCTGACTGCGAGCCACTAATGCAACAGAGAGACCTTCAGAGCTCAAGCACTAACACACAGTAACGCACAGCAGAAAGAGAAACAACAAGGTTGAACTGCAAGAGAAAACATTCAATAAACCCTAAACACCAGAGAATGCCCCACAGCGCCCCCTAGGGTACAAGTGGACTAAACTACTCCTATCAGCCGTATTTACACTAATTAGGCCCTTAGCAGGATGTCACTTCTCCAACAGCCCTTGCTCACAAAACAATAGGGATGCCAGTCCCCAATTTTTAGGGCTGCTCCCAGATGCTGGCCAGCTGGCTGATGGGAGGAAGCCCCGCCCCCAAAAGTTGTCAAGGACCTGCTTGAAAAGAGCAGGGGGGGTGCGTGCCTGCCCTGCAAGTGGCGAATTCACTGCTTGCAGAGCAGGCATGCATGGCGCCGACTCATTTGAAGTGGGGGCCACTTTTGCCTGCCCTGCAAGCAGCGAACTCACCACTTGCAAGGCGGGCATGGGCGGTCCTCGCTTTTCCCCAACCATTTAAAGGAAAGCGAGGGGGCATGCACATATGGTGCTGCATCCCTGATGTGATGACATCACTCTGTGTGATGGCATCACACTGGGGATTGCCCCTCCCAGCACAACCTCAAATCCCTCTGCCAGGGAGAAAATAGGAAAGCAAAACAACCTATTGGGAGTGTCTACACGTGGAGCTGGATGGCCCCTCCCAGCACAACCTCAAATCCCTCTGCCAGGGAGAAAATAGGAAAACAAAACAACCTATTGGGAGTGTCTACACTATGGAGCTGCGGTGGCTCAAGTGGTTAAGATGCTGAACTGCAGGCTGTGGAAGGTCGGTAGTTCAGCAGTTTGAGACCCGGGTGCCGCATGATGGAGTGAGCACCCGTCTCTAGTTCCAGCTCCTGCCAACCTAGCAGTTCGAAAGCAAGAAATTGCAAGTAGATAAATAGGTACCACTTCGGTAGGAAGGTAACAGCCTTCCATGCGCCTTGGTGTTTAGTCATGCCGGCCACATGACCACGGAAACATCTTTGGACAGCACTGGCTCTTCGGCTTGGAAACGGAGATGAGCACTGCAACCCTAGAGTCGGATTTGACTGGCTTTCGAGTAAGAGAACCTTTACCTTTACTTACACATGGTTAGCCAATTCCTGGTACATGTAACTGCAAGGTCTGAAAAGAGCATTGCAAGGGAATAAAGACTCCCCTTTGCTCTCTGCAACACAGTCCCATCCCCCACCCCCGCAGCAGCATTTGGGAGAACTTGGTGGACTGTAGCAGGAGAAGGGAAAGCAAGGAAATCCCATCCCACTTGGAACTCCAACCCATTGATTTTATTTTGTTGGACAGTAATGGTTGCTTATGCTGTGGTAATCTAGTGGATTGGATTTGTGACAAGGAGATTCAAGTTCGACAGGTGTGGGCAATTATGCCCTATCTCTCATCTCTCTCATTCCAATTTATTTTGTCAGGAAAAAATTATTGATGACTGGATACACAAACTTTTGTGCGGATTATCCAGGGTTGGGCTTAGCATGGGAGAAATGGATTCTTTTTTATTGTTTATGGAAAACAAACCAATTTTTTTTTAAAAGCCCTGTCACAATTTTCATTTATTTCTATTTACTTATTATCTGTATACCCCTGATTGATGCTTGCTTTTTTCTTCATAATTATCTATTGATGGCCTGATGGCTCTTTTCCCTGTCACCTGTCAGCTGAAGTTTATGCTTTGTAGATAGCTTTGTATTTCAATTCTGGTGCTGTCATTAAGAGTGCTGCTTTGTGTTCAGCATGCGTAATTGTACTGTTCTACTGAAAACAGAAAATAAAGAGTTTTTTAAAAAAACCCAATGGGTAAGTGCATGTTCCATTGAAAGCAGCATCCTGCCCCTAATTTAGGCTGCCCCTAAATTAAGCTATCGTTTGAGAAACAAAAAGGAGAAAAAATGAGTTATGATTTTCTCTAGATCCTATTTTAAATGAATTTGAAGCATTTCTCTTTAGAGCTCTTTATATAGTCATTTTTGCTGAAGATGCTATTATAAGCAAAAAAATCATGTATTCACTTGATGTAGCAAGTATAAGCTAATGTACTATAAGCCAATGTTGTAAGCATTTGAATGACCACCATCTCTTGGGTTTTTAGAGGTTTCTTTTCTTTTACTTGTAGTTTGTAGTGTTCCCTTCCTTGTTTCTTTGTAGTTTATAGAAAATGCAATAAAAAATCCCATACGGGCGGAGAAAGAAAGAAAGAAAGAAAGAAAGAAAGAAAGAAAGAAAGAAAGAAAGAAAGAAGCATCCACATGGAGGTACATTCAGATGCACATCAGATGTATGCCTGGCCATTCATAAAAAGCAAGGCTATCCAAGACTATGGAATGGAAACTTCCCTGGGAATAAAGGGACCAGTGTTGCACATCCCTAGCATCTTTCAAAGCACACAGTGACAGATTTTTAGGAGTGGGAGCAGATGCTGGTTGCTGGCCTTGTGATCTGGCAGAGGCAGGAAAGGGAAGACATACAACAGTCAGAAGAGTGCAATTGCATGCAGAGTTACTTTAGTCTAACCCTATTGAAACACTGGACATAGACCGGAAGAACTCTGCAAAGGATGCTACTGTTGTTGTGCTATCTTAAGCAGAATGTTATCAGGCTCCGAGTCTTTTGGGCCAGTGTCCTTTCTTCAGTAGGCCCAAGTGTTGGGCATCAGTTTAGAGAGAGGAGTGGGGTTCACCTGCAGCCATTCGTTTGGCTGCAAAGGCATGTCCTGGCCGTTCCTCCTTGGCTCTCCCATAACTGGCCTAATAAAGGATTTATTGGGGGTGGGCTGATGGCTCATAATGAGTGAAAGGAATCTGGGCCAATGGCCTCCCCCGCCCTCCCCAGAGGTTTTAAGAGACTGCTCTACCAGCCTGTGCAAGCCCCAGGGGGCCCCAGCCAAATTCCGGGGGTGGGGCTGGGCCAGAGGCATTGCTGTGCTAGGTCCTTAAAAGAACTGAGGCCCAGTGACATCATAGGGAGGAGTCAGTGACATCACAGGCCATTGTCACTATTTATGGAGGCGGAGCCATGTGTGATTTAGGAAGGGGCTCTCCAGAAATTTTGGGGGGCCTGGGAACCCTTGAGAACCCCCCTAGCCAGACCCCAATGGCTCAGAAACAAAGCGCGGCATGGGTAAAATCCTCTACATAAAACCCTGGAGAACCACTGCCAGTCTGAGTAGACAGTGATGACACTGATGGACTGATGGTAGAGAGACCATGCTTTGTAAGCCAAAGGATAAAGGTTTAAACCTAGGAGGTCTAAGAGAACCTAGGAGGTCTAAGAGAACCTCAGGTGTTGGAAAGGATCTTTCTCTATCTGTGTTTCTAGAGCAGACCATGCTGAAGTAGATGGACCGCGATGGTATGAAGACCAGTGTGGATTGAGGAGACCCATGTTCAGATCTACGTTTTGCATGACACTTACTCGGTGATACTGGGACAGTTAGATTTGAGTCCAGTAGATTAGAGACCAACAAGAGATTCAGGGAATAAGCTTCCAAGAGTCAAAGCTCATTTCATCAGGCTGGGTGAGATTGCCATTGTTGTGAGGTCAATATAAGGGAAGGGAGACTAAAGGAAGGATAAAGAGGGGATTGACAGATAACATGTGAGCAGCAGAGTCCATTGAGATGGAAGAGGAGTTTACAGGGGGGGGGAAATAGCACCAACTGATGTGACCAAGAAAACAGATCTTCCCAAACTAAAA
>NW_015159833.1:22747-27526 GCF_001447785.1 Gekko japonicus
TAACTCAGCTTAGAGGGAACACTGGCCCCTGCCCCTGCGCCCCCCCTGAACTCTACACCTGTGGGTGCCACGACCGAGAAGACCCTCTCCCAGATTGCCACCTGCCTAACCTCAGAAGGCAGGGGCACCCAAAGCAGGGCCTCCAAAGATGACTGCAGTGGTCGGGCAGGTTTAAGATTGCACAGTCTCTCATGTTCAGTTGGGTAGCCGTGGTGGTCTTCAGCAGTAGAACAACGTTTTGAGTCCAGGGGCACCTTTAAGACCAACAAAGCTTTGCACATGAAAGCTTACACTTTGAATAAAACTTTGTTGGTCTTAAAGGTGCCCCTGGACTCAAACTTTCGTCTCTCACATTGACAGCCTTGGGATCAGGGCCACAATCAGACTCCCCCACTTAGTGGAGCTGCACCATTTCCAGTGGGGTCAGACTCTCCCCAGGTTCATTGCATGGTGACAAGAAGTGACATCTGACCCCCCAGCTGAGGACCTTGGCCTTCTGTGCCTTCTGCTGCCCCTTGCCCCATTTAACTAACCTGTCAAAGTTATAGTGGCAGAAGGGGGATGTCTTAATTAAACAGAATTTCTTGTGTTCTAAAAGCATTTGTATCCTCATTCTTTAAATAGGAATTGCTAAGCCACACATTAAGAATCTGATCTTGGATGGGGCAGAACAGTGCTCCAGGTGGTACAGTGCATGCTCTGGCCTGCAACACGTTAAGATAATTCTGAATCCACCTCTACACCTTGCAGATGGCAGCAGTAGCCTTTCAGAACTTCTCATATGTAAAAGTTTCCCTTGCTCGAAAGCCAGTCGAGTCCGAACTCTAGGGTTGCGGTGCTCATCTCCGTTTCCAAGCCGAAGAGCCAGCGCTGTCCGAAGACGTTTCCGTGGTCATGTGGCCGGCATGACTAAACACCAAGGCGCACGGAACGCTGTTACCTTCCCACCAAAGTGGTACCTATTTATCTTGCTTTTGAACTGCTAGGTTGGCAGGAGCTGGAACTAGAGACGGGAGCTCACTCCGTCATGTGGCACACTCGGGTCTCGAACTGCTGAACTACCGACCTTCCACAGCCTGCCGCTCAGCGTCTTAACCACTTGAGCCACCGCAGCTCCTTTCTCATATGTAACCTTTGCCAAAACATGCCTCAATGGGCTGGCCAGGGCTAAGCAGGCGGGGGAGAACTAGGGTTTTTCACTATGATGGAATGTCGTTTGTGGTGAGAGTGGCTTTGCCTGCAGAAACAGAAGCACAACAAAGGGGCTGAAAACGGGAAGAAAGCAGCTTCCCTCAAAAAGCGGCTCAACCATGCTTTGCTAACCCAACACAAGCGGGTTTGTACGAACAGGTAAATAAATTCTGCTAGCAGCCGAGAACTAAAACGGGTCTGAAATGACAGGGGGAAAGCGATTAGCAATCAGTTACTTAAACGGAATACAAAGGCAGTTTGAAAAGGGTCACACACAGAGAGTTCTTCCTGCTGTTATGTGACCCAGCCAATCAAGAATCACATAGCGGCATCCCCTATACAGTGTAAAGCTCACCAAATGGCAGCATGCTGGACAGAGCAGCAAGTGGTCTGCCTGGCTGCCCAGTGTTAGACACAATTGCTCAGAATCTTCTGCCCCTCTCCTCCACCCAGGTACACTGAGTGCTCCAGATTCAGGCTGTGAGCTGTACTTCTTGCTGGTATGTGACCCGACCAATGAGAGATCACATAGTCAGCATGACGACTTGGACTAGGTTTGCCAGGTCCCCTCACCGTTGCAGTGGGGGGATGGGGGGGGCGTTCCAGGCGTGGGTGGGATGTTGTGCAATGACATCACCTGGAATTGATGTCGTCACATCTGTGACGCTGCATGCTCTGATTTTTGGACAAAAACTCGATGGGGTTTTTTTTGCTTCAAAACCATATTGTTTGCCCCCAAACCAGAGTGTCACCGACGTGATGATGTCACGTCTGGGTGACGTCATCATGCCAGTGACATCACATGACAGCATGCCTGTTTGTGGGTGCGGTCTTGCCCTGCTGGCCACCAGCAGATCGGAGCCCCCAAAAGCAGGGGAGCCCCCGCGGGACCTGGGGGCTGGAGGCCCTAACATGGACCCACACAGCCCAGTCAAAGTGAGAACAATCCTGTCCACATTCTGAAAAAGAGGACATATTTTCCACCTGAAATCTGAAAAAAAACCCCCATTACTGCTGAAACATGAGGCCAGATTTCACAGGGAAAAGGTGGGTTTTTGTTTTGTTTTTAAAGATTGTGCCTCATTGTTTCAGTTGAGCCGTTCTTTTCCCTGGCTTTTTGCTCTTCGGCAAGCTTTCTTCCTCTTTTAACACAGGTCCGCTCTCACTGACTACCCTTAAAACCCTTCCACCATGCATTGATCTGATGAAAAAATACTGTGAAATGTGCCAATACGATGATAAATGTCCTCATTTAGAACCAGACTTATGATTAGAGAAAAATACTTCCAAATCACTTGAAATTCAGGGAAAGCATTCGGTGTCATAGGAACAGCCTGACAGGCTGCAAAAAGCCATATATTTTTTAAAGTTTGCAGCTACCACTGCTGCTTTGAGGTTGCTATGGTAACAATGAAAAGGCCTATAGGATCTTAGCAGACTTTACATGATTGTGGATTGTTAACGTCTGGTCCTCACGTTACCTTTTTATACGTGAGTTTCACACACTTGAGCATATACACAGATTGTATACACGGAACATGTGTGCATTAGGCACTGTGCACGTTCATTTTCATTTTCATTTCCCCATTTTCTCATTAGCTGTCCAAAATGGCTGACAAAACAAACAATAACAGTGGGATAAAATGATACATTCTAAACACTCAGATTTAATGGCTGGTTTCCATTAAAGCTGCGGTGGCTCAAGTGGTTAAGACGCTGAACTGCAGGCTGTGGAGGGTCAGTAGTTCAGCGGTTCAAGACCCGGGTGCCGCAAGACAGGGTGAGCTCCCGTCTCTAGTTCCAGCTCCTGCCAACCGAGCAGTTCGAAAGCCAGAAATTGCAAGTAGATAAATAGGGACCACTTCGGTGGGAAGGGAACAGCGTTCCGTGCGCCTTGGTGTTTAGTCATGCCGGCCACACGACCACGGAAACGTCTTCGGACAGCGCTGGCTCTTCGGCTTTGTAACGGAGATGAGCACCGCAACCCTAGAGTCGGATTCGACTGGCTTTCGAGCAAGGGAACCTTTACCTTTACCTTTCCCAGAATGAAGCAGGTCATCCCAGGCCATTCTGACGCACCCTTAACTATCTGAAGTGCAGGGGCCAGTTATGTGAAAGGAGTCAATTGCTGTTGCAGGCCCCGCCAAGGGGATCCTAATCTTGCCCACTCCCAGACCCTCTCGGAAGTCCAGAGAGGTCCACACCACTTCCAGCTTTTGAGGTCCCTAGACGAAACAGAAATTTTAAATGACAGTGCGCATAAAAACAAGCTGTGGAGTAGCAAAAAATTAACCAGTCTAAATCTGAACGAGTCCCCCTTTGGGCTTGTGGCTAAGGACAAATGGCTTTTTTCCAGCTCTTCCTTGGACTAGCCCTGCCCAGTCCTCACTGGTATTCCACAATCAATAAAGTGAAAATGCTTCTCTTTCAGAAAGGGCTCTGGGCTTGAATTTGCAGTTGCTTCACTGGTTGCTTATTTATGGGCTGCACTTCCTACGGCAGCTGCAGGATGCAGAATTGGACGTAGTTTGTTTTAATGCTGTTTTGTTATTTTATTTCTTATTTCATTATTAATAGTATTTTGTTTTAGTGGACTGTAAAGCACATTTACAATTTGCGGAGTCACAAACAGTACAAAAGAAAAAGAAAACAATTGTTTAGCAACACATTCCAAGCAATGCTCCCTCTAAGCTGTGGAGTCTTGTGAGCAAAAATTCTACTTTGTGAGCTACTGGCATTAAAGTTGTGAGCGAGCGATTTGGCTGCTGCATAAATTAGTTAGCTCTGGAGCCGTCCTCCCTGAGCCAAGACAAAAATGTGTGAGCCGGAGTCTAGAAAACCGTGAGCTAGCTCACACTAACTCAGCTTAGAGGGAACACTAATGCCAAGTATCCCAATGGGCTTCCAAACACCTTGACATCTACAAGTGATTTTTGAACTGTCTTTAGCAAGTGTTTTCTAGTGTAACTTCCTAGTGAGTGCACCAGATCTGTGTGATGAAGAGCCTCTGTTGCTCAGAATGGATGAGGACACTGTTATATATTTAATAACAGTACGGACTCATGAATCTGCCTTATACTGAATCAGCCCATTGGTCCACCAAGGTCAGTATTGTCTACACAGCCTGACAGTGGCTCTCAAGGGTCTCAGGCTGAAGTCTTTCCCATCACCCTATTACCTGATCCTTTTATCTAGAGATGCTGGGGATTGAACTGGGACTTTCCGCGCAAGGCAGATGTTCTACCACTGAGCCAGATCCATTTATTTATATGCCTTCCATTCATAAAATGGACCTGAGGCAGGTTACAATCAATTTGAAACAAGGCACCATAAAATTACATTTATCATAAAAGCAAACTTGTCAACCAGGAAGCAGTCACTTATTCTCCAACTAGGGTTGCCAAGTCGAAAATCGTCGGGAGCGGGGGACTCCCGTCCGGCGTTTCATGCATAGAGTTTCCCCCTCGGATGGCCGTGGCCCCGCCCCCAGCATGCCCGGCATCATAACGTCACTTCCTGGTGACGCGCACGTCGGGGTGGGGTTCCCCCCCAGGACCCGATCTGCCGGTGGCGGGAAACGGGCCTCTG
>NW_015159833.1:29462-39336 GCF_001447785.1 Gekko japonicus
TCACCAGAAGATGAGGAGACGTGCCCAACCGCCTAGGCAACCAGGTGACAATCTCCCCCTCCCACGTTCTGGGTGGAGTTGGGAGCTCAAGATGAGTACAAGGTGGAGAATTTGTAATTTCAGCGTCTTGGTGCACATATCTTTCTTTTTTCTTTCTTTTTTGCCAGGTCCTACACAATTTGTTGGTATGCAATTATCATAAGAAGCTGCGGTGGCTCAAGTGGTTAAGACGCTGAACTGCAGGCTGTGGAAGGTCGGTAGTTAAGCAGTCCGAGACCCGAGTGTGCTGCATGACGGAGTGAGCTCCCGTTTCTAGTTTCAGCTCCTGCCAACCTAGCAGTTCGAAAGCAAGAAATTGCAAGTAGACAAATAGGTACCACTTCGGTGGGAAGGTAACAGCGTTCCGTGCGCCTTGGTGTTCAGTCATGCCGGCCACATGACCACGGAAACGTCTTCGGACAGCGCTGGCTCTTCGGCTTTGAAACAGAGATGAGCACCACAACCCTAGAGTCGGATTTGACTGGCTTTCGAGCAAGGGAACCTTTACCTTCACTACTCAAAGGAGTCTCAGAGTGGCTTACAATCTCCTTTCCCTTTCTCTCCCCACAACAGGCACTCTGTGAGGTAGGTGGGGCTGAGAGAGCTCTTTCAAGAACTGCTCCTGAGAGAACAGCTCTGAAAGAACTTGTAATTTACCCAAGGTCACATCAGGAGCTGCATGTGGAGGAGTGGGGAATCAAACCCAGTTCTCCCAGATTAGACTCTGCGCTCCTAACCGCTACACCAAATTGACTCCCTGAAGAGTCTTTTAGGTTTGGGTATGTCTGAGTCAGTTGCATGATTGGGAATGATGATATTGAGAAGCAAGGGACTGGTTAAGATTATCAGTCTCTGTTAGCCTATGCCTCATATTCTTCTCTTTCCTCCAACCAATCAACAGACAGGCTCGGTGCAATCTTCCCTTGGGCCTTCTAGCTGCCCAACTGTGACTTTTCATAAAGTTGTGGTTTTCTCTCCAACCCAGTGCTATGTGATTGCATCTTTTATTCCCACTACAGGCACATTCTCCTGCCAACCTAGCAGTTTTAAAGCAAGAAATTGCAAGTAGATAAATAGGTACCACTTTGGTGGGAAGGTAACAGCGTTCCGCGCGCCTTGGTGTTTAGTCATGCCAGCCACATGACCACGGAAACATCTTCGGACAGCGCTGGCTCTTCGGCTTTGAAACAGAGATGGGCACCGCAACTTTTGAGTCGGATTCGACTGGCTTTCGAGCAAGGGAACCTTTACATTTACCTTTACAGGCACATTGTCTTTGGCAAACATCAGTCACAAGGGGACACATTAGTTCCCCACCACCACCACACAAGAGATCCACTTTGAAAGACTGTCAAGAGAGAAGCCTTAGTACTGGCTACATACAGGACAATAACTTATTTATTTTATTTATTTCATTATATTTATACCCCGCCCTCCCCGCGAGCGGGCTCAGGGCGGCTTACAACAAGGCACAAAGTGCATACAGTATAAAAAGTTAAAACAGTTAAAATTCACTACAATCAGGATGCAAGAATAGAAAGATCCAAAACATCTTGCATACCCGAAGGGGGAGGGCCAGGGCCGTAGATAGAAGTTACTCGGCCCTCCGGCAGTGTCGCTCTATAGTGGAGCAGTGGTGGTAGTGGCAGTGGCGGCTCCTACTCGAAAGCCTGGAGGAAGAGCTCCGTCTTACAGGCCCTGCGGAACTGCATAAGGTCCCGCAGGGCCCTGATCTCCTCCGGGAGCTCATTCCACCAGATAGGAGCCGCCACTGAAAAGGACCTGGCCCTCGTTGCCGCAAGCCTGGCCTCCTTAGGGCCCGGGGTCACCAGCCGGTGTTGTGACCCCGACCTAAGTGCTCTTTGGAGAAATGTGGTCCCTCAGGTATGTGGGACCCTGGCCATGTAGGGTTTTAAAGGTAAGCACCAGCACTTTGAAGCGAATCCGGTATGCTATAGGCAGCCAGTGCAGCGCTTTCAGTACAGGTCAGGTGTGCTCCCACTTAGGGGCGCCCACCACCAGCCTGGCCACAGCATTCTGCACCAGCTGCAGCTTCCGGATTTGCGACAAAGGCAGCCCCATGTAGAGAGCGTTACAGTAGTCTAGCCTCGAGGTGACCGTCGCATGGATCACTGTAGCTAGGTCATTGCGGCCGAGGAAAGGAACCAACTGCCGTGCCAGCCGAAGATGATAAAAGGCTGATCTGGCAGTGGCCGCCACCTGGGCCTCCATCGTTAAGGTGGGGTCCAGGAGCACTCCCAGACTCCTAACCTCCAAAGCTGGCACCAAAGGTGCCCCGTCGAAGGTTGGAAGCGGGAGCCCCAACCCCGATCCGGTCCGACTCAAGCACAGGACCTCCGTCGTCGCCGGGTTTAACTTCAGCCTGAGCCACCCAGCCACGGCTTGTAAAGCCCGGTGCAGATCTTCTGGGTTGGAGTCCGACTGGCCACCCAACATCAAATAGAGCTGGGTGTCATCTGCATATTGATGACACCCCAGCCCAAACCTCTGGGCAATCTGGGCGAGGGGGCGCATATATATGTTAAATAGCATCGGGGAAAGCACCGCCCCCTGAGGCACCCCACATTCAAGTGGGTGCCTCTGGGACTGCTGTTCCCCTAGCACTACCCTCTGTCCCTGACCTTGGAGGAACGAGGCAAGCCATTGAAGGGCGAGCCCCTGGATTCCCACGTCGGCAAGGCGGTGGGTCAGCAGCTGATGGTCGACCGTATCAAATGCGGCTGACAGGTCTAACAACAACAGTGCCGCCACACCGCCTCGATCCGGGATGCCTGGCTGAAAACTGGCCGAAAAGGTGTGATGAATGGCTCGGTTGCATTCAATGGATGTGGTGGATAATTCTGGGTAAGCCAACAAGATACCACTGGCTCCTTTTCCTCCTTAAAACCTCCAGGCTGCCCGTCTAACTTCATCTTACAGTCTACTGCTAACTCCTGACTCTCCAGCACTCTAATATCCTGCTCTGTGTCACTGTCATCTTGCCTAGTGGGCTCTAATGTAGAAATTCATCTTGGCTCCAGTGCTCTTATTTCCTTTTCTTTCTTTTTTTTTTGCAGAAGGCAAAATATATTTACCAGCAGGCAGAGACAAAAATGCAGCAAACAAGCAATACAGATGAAAAATTATTTATAAATACAGACCCCCATTAGACCAGGAGTGAAGTACCACAATAGTTTTTTTTTAAATCCTTTTTTGAAATGGGTTTTTGTGATGCAACACAGATGCCATGCAATAAACGCAAGTGGCAGGGTTTTTGTAAAGGTCCCTCCGCCCCTCCTGTGAATATTCTTTAGAACCTCAGGAAGAAAACGGTGGCCCCGGTCACACTGGGGGGAAAGGTGCAGCTGAAGTGCGGCTTTTTTTACTCACATCAAAAGAGATGCGCGGCGGCAGGATCAGACAGGTCCCCTGAGCTGCCGCGCAGTTGCTCCCCGGCACGATCAGATGCCGGGGGGGGGGGGGGGGCCCCGGGAAGCCACAGATTGGTGAGCGAGGCAGCTCGCTGCGCATGTGCATGCCTACGCAGTTTGGCCGGGGGCCTTGCATGCTGCCGGAGATGGGCGCGCTGGCGATCCCACAGCCACCCCTGCTGCAGATTTCCAGGGAAGTACTAGTGTTTTGTAGGGGGGTTTTTTAGCCGCATCTTCGGCCGGAAGAGACAGATCCGGGACGGGTGCGCGCTGCTTCCCAGATGTTGCGGTGTGATTGCGCCCGCTTGCTGCACCCCCGATCCATCCCTCTCGTGGATCAAAGCCTCCCGTATGACCGGGGCCGGTGTTGATGTTTGTTGCAAAGGTTGTACTGTGCTTAAAGAGCATCCCTCAATGTATGGGCCTTATAGCTTGATTACTGAAACATCCAGTGATGATTTGCATGTATGAAATATTTGCCTGCAGGGGAAAAAGCCAAGTTCAATATAGGCATGTCTCCCCCACCCAAACTGGACTAATTGCAGCTTGGGACGGGGTAACCAGGGAGGGGATTAACCCTCCCTCCACCATCCCAGGCTCGATTCAAGATGTCCTCCCATCCAACATTGCTAATTTTGATGTGGTGTGATGGCTAAAAGAATGAGCTGGGGATCCAGGCACTGACCCGCTGCTCCCAACCCATTTGGTAACCTCAGGCGGGTTATCTTCAGGTCATCCTTATTACAGGCCCACCTAGTGGGGCAGTATTACCATTCCCATATCTGCTGCAATATGGGAATCATAATACAGCCCCACTGGATAGGTCTGTAAAGATGACTGCAAGGTGACGTCTGTGAACCCCTTTGAACACCAAAAGAGTCTAGCCTTGACCACAGCCTTCTCGGCTCTGGCACCGTCCCGGTGGAACACTCTTCCCCTAGTGAGATCCAGGCTCTGTGGGATCTAATGCAGGGTTGCCATTCCCCTGATGGGGGCAAGGGTTTGCCCACTTTGGGAGGCCTCATTCCACCGGCCCTGGTCCAGCTGGTGGGAGGAACGTGCCCCCAAAGTGCCCATTTGCACCAACATGCCCAGTCCAATGACGCCACCCGGATGGGATGTCATTGTGCTTATCTAATTCCCTTATAAGAACATAAGAGATGCCAATATTGGATCAGGCCAAAGGTCCATCCAGTCCAACACTCTGTATCACACAGTGGCCAGAAATACCAGTGCCATCAGTGGGGCCAGGACATTAGAAGCCCTCCCCACTAAGTTGCGGGGGGGGGGGGACAACACTCTATCATTCAAGAAAAACCTTTATGGTTACCATAGAGTTTCCCCTCAAACAATAGAGCGTTCCCCCACAAAATGCCCTGTGTGATTACATCACTTCCAGGTGACCTCATTGTGGCACGTGCGCCGAAGAGATCCCAAAGAGAAAGAGGGACCCCCTCCCCGCTGGCAGCCAGGTAAGACCTGGCAACCTTAGCAGAGCCTATAAAATGGAGATGTTCCACCAGGCCTATGGGCAAGGTGGCAACAATCCAACTAGAATGGTGTCCCCTGCTTTGCTCTGCTCTGGTTTGCTTAGCTTTGTCTGGCGGCATTCCGATCCATCATAGCCGCTCTACTCACCCACCTGCTTCTCCTGCATTGTTTAGATCAGCAGGTATAAAGCAATGGAAACTTCATCCAATTGAGCAAATTGTCTTGCTGGCGCCGCTTGAGATTTTTATATAGTCAGGGCTATTTTGGGGCAGGAACGCACAGGAACGGAGTTCCGGCTGGCTTCCGAGTTGGCCATGCCCACTACAGCCAAAACCTCTGCGCATGCATGGCTACAGAGGAAAGGTCTGGAGAGTGACACCCCCCTGGCAACTCCGAGCCGGGCAGGCCGGGGGGTCCTGGAAGGATTGGGAAGGCATTTTAATGCCTCCCCGTGCCTTTCCCAGCCTCTCCAAGGGCCAGCTTGTCCGGGCAAGCCAAGGGAAGGCATGGGGTGTGGCCTAATATGCTAATGAGCCATGTTGTCAGGGGTGTGGCCTAATATGCTAATGAGTTTCTGCTGTTGGGTGTGGCCAATTATGCTAATGAGTCCCTGCTGGGCTTTTTCTACCAAAAAAAGCCCTGTATATAGTAATAATGTTTTGTATCTGTTTTATGGCTGTATTTCATTTTGTTTGTTGGTTTGTTTGTTTCTTTTCCCCAGTCCCAGCTTTATTCTGAACGTCAACATAGATACTGATACAGCTTTAAACACAACCATGGACAACTAAAGCTTTGAATGCTTTTAAGCATGTTGTAACCCGTCCTGAGCCTGCTGCATGGGGGAGAAAGTCTGTTTGGAGTCCCGTTGCCACAGCGACGCGTAGCGTCACATCCTGGTGACGGTGGTGCAACGCGTATCGCTGTCCCCCGCGGCAGGGATCCTGTGAAGACCTGCGGATCCCCCGCCGCGGCTTGGCAGCCCTAAGAGAGGGCTAGAAGCCCAACAAAATAAATAAATAAATAAACACTTTTATCGTGAAGCATCAGGCATCATAGATTCCTAACATGCTATGCAGTTTGTGAATTTAAGTCTCAGAGTGGCCAGAGGCACAAACCTTTGAGCATAAGCCAGAGGGCTCTCGTCTTTCGCCTATGGCTTGCAGCCTGTATTCCTCAGTGAAATGGCCTGGGGGATCTCAGCCCAGGAGTTGTAGGGCAGTCTTAGCCAACGGGCAACAGGGACAGTTGCCCTGTGACACACGGTTGGGGGAAGCACTGCCCATACTCTACCCCACCCAAAAAAAAAGAGGGAGGAAAGAAGAAGAACAGGCTTCTACCGTCACTCACACCTTCCCCATCTGGGGCTCCGGCAGCTGGCTTCTGGTGGCAGCACTGGTTCCCACCCACCTTGTTCGGGGTGATGGATCCCCCTTGCTTGTCCCCATCAAGGTATGGGGCTGTGGTGATTCCGGGGCTCCTTCCTGACTTTCTCTTGGTGTCCCAGAATCACCTCTGGGAGTTGTACTATGTATGTTCTATTTGTCTCCCTAAATTACGTTTGCTTCTTTGTAAGCCACAATGGGACTCCAATAAGGAGAACAATGGGGCTGCAAGCCAAGCACAGACTAGTCTTTGGCACTCAGCTGAAATCAGGACTATCTGAATTGCAAATCTAATAGCAACATGTTGTCCATTCTTTTATTCAACCCCCCCCCAGCAAAGAATAATTACTAATTTCATGAAAGTATTTTCAGACTGTGCAGAATAGCTGGCTAGCTCTGACTCATTATGGTGATTTATTGGGAGGAAAAACAAGGGCAGATACTGAAACTGAAGCTCAAATACTTTGGCCACCAAATGAGAAGGGAGCACTCACTGGAGAAGACCCTGATGCTGGGAAAGACTGAAGGTCAAAGAAGACGGGGACGGCAAAGGGTGAGATGGTTGGACAGTGTCATAGATGCAACGAACATGAAATTGAGCAAACTTCAGAGGACGGCAGAAGACAGGAAGGCCTGGCGGGATCTGGTCCATGGGGTCGCGAAGAGTCGGACTCGACTGTGCGACTGAACAACAACAAGAAGAATTATATGAGTCCCTTTCTGGTGGTATTTTCAAATGCTTCTCTTAGAACACAGTGATTTTGGAAAACTATAGAGCAAGCAGTTCCCAGATGGAAAGTTCCTAGGCTGACATTAATAAATGTCATCAGACAGAAGGTGAGAAAACAACCGAGGTGGGACCAGAGGCGTTTCCATGTGCAGTCTTATCCTTGTCATGATCTGACACCTCCTATGTCACTTTGATGGGATGGTTTTATTCACCGCACCAATTGAGACTTGCACACAGAAAGCCCCCAATCATAAACAACTCACCCACAATAATACAACACCTAATTTGAACATGGACACTGGTACCAGAGCTTGCAATAAACCCAACTTTGCTGCCACATACACCCAGACAACACAATCACTGGACCTAACAACAACATCAACTAACCCATCTCAGGCTTATTTACTTGCTCATCTTCCAACATTAAAGGACAACAACGCCCTTCAGTGCTCTACACAAGTCAAACAGGTCAAATGCTATGCTATATCTGTAGTTCCCACATCCGTTGATAACTCCTTTACTATCCGTATACCAACTTACTGTTTATTTATATGTTTTACCTAGTGTGTTATTTCAATCTTAGCTGTATTTATTGCTCAGTTACTTAGGTATCCTGATTCTAATTAGCCCTTCCTGGTAACTAACCCCCCCTTCCTATATGTAATATTTGAGGAAACCTGTTTCAATGAATCTGAAGAAGAAGAAGAAGAAGAAGAAGAAGAAGAAGAAGAAGAAGAAGAAGAAGAAGAAGAAGAAGAAGAAATTGGATTTATGCCCCGCCCTTCACTTGGTGTCTCAGAGCAGTTTACAAACTCCTCTCCCTTCCCCTCCCCACAACAGACACCCTGTGAGGTGGGTGGGGCTGAGAGAGCTCTGACACAAATTGCTCTTTTTCAAGGACAGCTGTGCCAGAGCTTGTTACTGACCCAAGGTCACATCAGCAGGTGCAAGTGGAGGAGTGGGGAATCAAACTCGGTTCTCCCAGATTAGAGTCCACACACTTCACCACTACACCAAACTGGCTCTAAGTCTCTCAGTCTCTCAGTTCTCACTTGTACCCAGTATTGAACTTTGTATTGTAGGTACCACTGGACTCAAACCTCGTTCCCACATCCATTTGTTAACTCTTGTATTTGTGTGCTAATTTAATGCCATTCACAGATCTTTCTTAAATCTAATCGCAGCTATAGTCACCAAGTACTTTTGCATCTTGACTCGAATGGTCCTTCCTGACAACAACCCCTCACCCCCTATGTAATGGTTGAGGAGGTCACTGTATCTGAGGAAGTATGCTTGCACACAAAAACTTACACTGTGAATAAAACCTTCTTAGTCTTAAAGGTGCCACTGGACTCAAACTTTGTTCTGGAAACACTCCTGAAATCCTCCTCACTCAAATTCCTCCCCAGATCCTGGGGTCCCAAATAACAAGGTTTTACTTCCAGAAGAGACCTGTTGCATTTGTATTCGCTCCCATTCTTCAGCAGTAAAACACAGCACAACGTCAGGGTGTGTTTGTTATTCTAGTCAGCTAGCCCTTCTTTATTTCCACTATAGACAGAAATTCAGCCATGACAACTTTGCCCTTTTGTGTAGTAGCAACCTGCCCCTTTCAACTTCCTTCTTTCCCAACAGTGGTTAAAAAACAGGTACCCGTTCAAGAAAAGAGACCTTCCCCTCCCTCCCTTTCAACGTTAAAGGATTGATGTATGTGAGAGTATAGATGCGGCATTCTTCCAATTTGTAACCATCCACAATGACGGATTTCCACTTCTGAATGCTGTATATTTCAAGAATGTTGGAGCACAAGACTGGCAGTCAGAAATCAAGAATTAGCCTTAAGGCTGCTTATCCAAAATCAATTTGGTGTTATTTTGTAATGCCCTCTCCAAAAATGTGATGCTTTGGAAAAGTTTCTTCTGGGAAGGTCTTACAAAAACCAGTTGCCGCTGAATGAGAAAGAACTGCACCCACAGTGCTAAAAAGGGACAGCCGAATCATTCTCAACACAAAGATACGGGAAACTAAAACAGAATTGAAAAATGAAATGTCCAGCAACCAGGGACATCAAGTGTTAGATTGTCGCTAACAAATTGTAGGAGAGTGATTTCTGCAATAAGATTAGCTTTATTGTAGGTACGAACAAGCGCTTAAATAAGTCATAACCAGAACAGAACACAAACAGGAGCCAGGTTCCTTTTAAACACTCCTGGGCTACTGTAGCCACACCTATTTACAACAAACAACCAATGAGGTTGTGCAGATAACAACCAATGAGAGTTCTTCCCTCGCAGGGACTAGGCATAGTTGTGATAGGTCACGGTTGTGGAGCAACCGATAGGATGTTAGCTCGGAGGAGCTTCTTCTGGCTCGAAGCTTAACATGGAGAGTCAATGAGCCGATTCCGTAACCCTTTTTTGAATATACTACATCAAGTGTCTACATGTATGGGGGGGGGACCCACATCGCAAAAGCTGAAGAAGATTTCAGTGCCCCTCAGACTAAAATGCATTTATAAGCAGCAATGTCTTGACTCGCCACCTAAGTTCCCTGGCACAAAATGTCCTCATGGTATCATTGCACTATAAGAGTTGGATTCTGCCAGCTTTTCCACAGGCAACAGGGGAAGGAGGCCTCCTTTTGACATCCAGAAAAGCTATGCTGGGGGACTTTGGGATCGGAGTGCTCAAGTCATGTGGGAGGGTAATGTGGTTTTAATTGCATTGTAGTTTATACTGTTGGAACCCACCCTGAGCCTGTTAAGGGGAGGGCGGAATAGAAATCCAAATAAATAATAATAA
>NW_015159833.1:39351-44731 GCF_001447785.1 Gekko japonicus
ATAATAATAATAATAATAATAATAATATGTTGGAAGTGTAAAACGAATATAGGGACCTTTTACCATATGTGGTGGAAATGTAGTAAAATACAAGGTTATTGGAAAATGGTGAGAAAGATCATTCAAGAAATTCTAGAAAAGAATTTAGCATTAAAACCAGAAATATATCTGTTAAATATAATCCCGGATGGATATAATGTGCAAGAATCATATTTATTAGTTTATATAATAACGGCAGCTCGAATATTATTGGCTAAAAATTGGAAAACTGAGATAATATCCTCTGGAGATGAATTAATGCTGAAGATATTAGAATTAGCACAGATGGATAATCTGAGTTTGACATTACAAAATAAAAATGAGACGGTAAATGGGAAGAGATGGTTAAAGATATATAAATGGGTAGAAGCTTGGTCAAGTGTTTAATGACTCTGCTATATATGTAATGTATACAGATGGAATGTCTGATTTGTAAAACTGGAACAAAAAAAATTATTAAAACAAACAAACAAATAAATAAAATCAGCCCAGATCAAGCAAAAACTTCCAATCACACCTGCTTGTTGTACCTCACTTTAGTGAGACGGAGGAAGTGAGGAAGGACTCCAAGGCATGCTATTGCACACCAGCTGCTGGGAGTAAAGCCCCTTCCTATAAACTGGGGGCAAAATGCTGTAAACACTGTTCTGAGTGTCAGTCTGGGGCTCACCAAGAGTGAAGGCAAACAAAAGATCCTGATGCACAAGTCAAACTGGGTCAATAGGCAGCTCTCTGGGTTGAAGCTCAGAGTCCTCCCAGGCCCCTTCCTCTCAGGGGCAGATCTCTCACAGTTCATTGAACCAGCAGCTTTCCTCAGTCTCCAATTACACACAGACGCGCAAGCCGACCAGCTTGCCATTTGCCACTTCATGATGTTTCTAAAAGAAGACATTTGTCTCAACCGGAGAAATTTAATCTCTGACCTTTATTTATGATTCTCCCCAATTCCCCAAACAATCAGCCCGCAATTGGAAAAGAGCAGTATTGACATGAGGTTGATTTCTATCTCCAAGGAACAGAGTGCTTGTCACTTCTCCTCTGGGCTGGCATATTGACACCAGGTTGGAATTACAAGGTCATGCTGATTGGTGAAGCCCTTTGGGGGCCAGAAGCCACAGTCATCAGTCATGCCCTTTGGCATTTTTCTAGACACTTCCTCAATCCATTCCCAGATAATATGCTAGGAAGGCAAACAGCTGTATAATCATCTCATTGCTGGCTGCAACCAGGAGAAACACCCAAATGTGTAGTGTACAACAATACCTTCTGCTGGTTTGAATGGTTTTTATTGTCCTATGTGTGTTTTTTGTTCGTTTGTTTTTGGTCTTTTTCTATGTTTTAATCTGCTACTGGTTTTCTGGCTTTTGTTGTCTTTTGTGTTAATTGCTGATAGCTGGGCAACATTATTTTACTTTTTTTTTTTTGCTTTATCGCAAGCCACCTTCAGTATTTTTGAACAGACAGGCATCACTTAAAAGAATATATCCTAAATTAAGATGCAAGCTTTTGAGCATAACAACATTCCTCATTAGTCTTTGATGTTAAATACATTTACTGAAATGTCCTCATAGGCCCCGGGCACACGGGCCAGATATCGCGGGGGGGGGAGGCGTGGCTAATTGCCCCGGCGCAGTTTGATCCATGATTACATGAACAGACACACCGGCGGCACAATACGGGTCCTTCCCTCGGTGCCAGTGGGTAAACAAGGGACCGGAGGGAAATGCCACGTGCCAGCGCGACCACACCACAGGCGTCTGGAGGCAGCCCGTGGCAAACGTTTACTAGTACCTTGGAGGTACTAGTTTTTTAACGCGCATTGTCGGCGGTAAGCCACGGGTGCACTCCACTTCCCAGATGTTGGGGTGTGATCACGCCCGGATAATCCGCCCACCTTCTGTGCCTCTCCCACGGCAACTTTGCCGTGTGACCGGGGCCATAGAAAGGTTATATATGATTGAAAATGAACTGTATTTGAACACATGAAGTGGCTGTTATACTAAGTCTGACAATCAGTCTATCGAGTTCAGTCTTGTATATTTTAACTGGCAGTGGATCCCCAGGGTCTCAGGCAGAGGTCTTCCACATCATCTCCTACCTGATCCTTTTAACTGGAGCTGCTGGGGATTGAACCTGTGACCTTCTACATGCAAAGCGGATGCTCTACCACTGAGCTCTGGCTCCTATGCATGATTTTTTTTGCCTGCAGTCATCCTGTTATACTGGTGTCAAATGAATGATAGTTCCCAGGCAGAACTGTCTGTGAGAATATACAAAGTTATCTGCAATTCAGTTTAGAATAACTGGTTTGGAGTCAGGCAGGCAAAGCAGGTAAGGCTGAAAGGCTAGACATGCAGTCTCCCCACCCCACCCCAGCAACCTCAAGTCAACCAAGAAAAGCACCTCTTTTGGCAGGTGATATTTTTTTCCCCAGCAGAGAGCAAACAGGAAAGGTAGGATCGCAGGTGTGGAAACGCCATAAGAGAATGAACAGGAACAAAGCGTTTGCAGTACAATTTAGAACCATGTTAGATGGGGCTCCAGGATGCTAACACATTTTAACGCTAGATTATCCATGGTGTTGGTTTGTGATGTCTCCCAGTATGGGGTGGGCGCAGTTTTGTCAAATGTATAACCAGATGGCACAGAGAGACCAATCGGATTTGCGTCCCACACCATTTCTCCAGCAGAAAATAACTATTCTCAGCTCGACAAGGAGGCTTTAGGAATGGTTCCATCACTATTTGTATGGCCAGGTGTTCACCATCCTTACGTACCATAAACCATTACTCACACTTTTTGGGTAACACAAACCAGTCCCTACAATGGTTTCCAGTAGGATGCAGAGGTGAGCCCTAACATTATCGGCCTACCGGTATGAGATTCAATTCCGGCAGAGTGAACTGCATTCTAATGCAGATGCATGCAGTAGGCTTCCATTACCTGATTTCCCAGCACAAGTACCGGACCCAGGAGATATGATCCTACTTGTAGATTTGCTCAGTGGGACGCCTGTGATGACAGAGCGCATTAGCCGTGAAACCCGTAGAGATGTGCAGTCAACACCTATTGTGGATTGAGTGCAGCATGGGTGGCCTGCCCATGTCCTGGAGGAGATCTTTCAGCCATTTTTTTCACAGATGATTGGAACTAGGATTTCATGCTGAGTGCTTTTTGTGGGGGAGCAGAGTGATAGTACCCGATAAACTGAGAGAGCAGGTCTTTAATCAACTTCATGACACACACCCTGGTATTTCCAGGATGAAAGGAGTGGCCCATGGGTTGGTTTGGTAGCCCGGCCTGGATCATGACATTGAACGGTTGGTGGGGTCCTGCACCCATTGTCAGGACAGTCATCCAGTGCCACCAGCTGCACCAATCCACCCTTGGGAATGGCCAGCGCAATCCTGGGGTCAGGGCTGGCCCCAGCTTATTTTGCACCCTCGGTGAGGATCCCTTCTGGCGCCCCCCCCTCCCCGTGCGCCGGGTTCAGCAAAAAGAGCTTCCCCGTCTGCGGAAATGCAGGGCTTTTGGCGGTTGGGGGGCTTTTGGCGGGGGGCGGCGGGTGCAGTTTGGGGCCCCTAAGGGCCGGCCTGCTCTAGGAGAACGCCTAGTTCGCCTAGTGAGCGAGCCGCCCCTGCCTGGGGTAGGCTGCATGTTGACTTTGTGGGCCTGATTAGGGGCAAAATGCTGATGGTAGTGGTGGATGGCCATATTAAATGGTTGGAGGTATGGGAAATGTCCTCCATCACAGCTGAAGTCACAGTGGGACAGTTGAGACAAATATTTGCCAACTTTCAGAGGGGCCACATTCCAGGAGTTTATAGAATGCAATGGTATTCTGCACATCCGCACTGCTCCCTATCATCCCTCCTCTTATAGGTTGGCAGAATGGGCAGTGCAGTCAGTGAAACTGGGATTGCAGCATATGGGGCAGGTACCTCTAGAAACTCAGCTTGCCAGATTCCTCTTGCAGTACCAAGTAATTCCCCACACCCCAACTGGGGTCTCTCCTGCAGAGCTCATGTTCGGTCGGTCCCTTCGCTCACATTTAGATTTTTTGTGACCCACAATAGGCACTAAAGTGCTTCAGGGCCAAGCAACTATGCACCATGGATGGTCCCCTCAGCCACTTCCCCATGACTTTCAACTGGGGGACCATGACTGGGTATTGGCTTTTGGGAGAGGGTGCCAATGGGAGTCAGGGCAGGGGTGATAAGGGGGGAAACAGGGCCAGTATCCTTTCGAGTAGAGCTTGCTTCAGGACAGATACTTAAAAGGCATCTGGATCAGATCTGCAAGATGTCATCACAGCATCAGGAACACCAGGGGATGGCAGCAGCAATGCAGGATGGGCCAACATTTAGGGGTGGTGGGGATGTCTGAGATGTAGCTGAGGATGTAGCTGAGGACAGTCCACCACAGGGGATGGTCAACAATCACCAGCAGTCCCTGAAGAGCCTCACACATCAGGAGTGACTGAGGAACAACCCCCCTCAGGTGATAGGGGTCAAGAACTGCCACAGACCAACTCTGAGATGACTGGTCCCTGGAGGTCTGGGAGATTACGAAGAAAACCAGATAGATTAACACTCTAGATTGAGTCTTAAAGGAAGAGGGTGTTATATAGTGGCAAGTTGTGAATTTGGTGATGTTCCCTTATTGAATTGTTTAGCTATTTCCCCCTGATCCCCTAGGGCCAAAAGCCTGTGCTGTAGTTTGGTTTTTCACTTCCCCTGCTTTTGTTCCAATGAACTTTCAATCCTTCTTGCACAGTGTGCTTCTGGAATTATTACAGTGATCAAACTTCAATAGAACAGAGAGGCAACTGCCCAGCCACATCTCCACTTCCTAGTATGTGTGTTTAGGATTGCAACCTTTGCTTTGTAAGTGTTGCATGTTCACACAAAAATGAATTTGGTTCAAGAAGAGGAATGGAGTCTTAATGGGGGGCCAGCTAGCAGTTAGCCATATTTGTTTCTATAGTGAGCCTTGATCAGGCCCAAGACATACTGATTTGGGGGGGTCTGCATCCTCACCTTCACAGTACCTCAAGGCCCAGCATCTGCCAGGATTTTACACAGTGGTCTACATCCTCTCCTAATGTCTGTATGTAATGCTCATCATTAGCCAAAGCTAGGTTGATTAGTTTGATAGATTGAGGTTCAAGGATGTTATAGGTAAAGGTTCCCTTGCTCGAAAGCCAGTCGAGTCCGACTCTAGGGTTGCGGTGCTCATCTCCGTTTCTGTTAAGTTGGTTACTTAACAAAGAGTCAGAGAGTGATTTCAGCAAAAGAGCAGCTTTATTCAGCAACTCGTAACTCAACTCCAAACAGATCAA
>NW_015159833.1:44754-46806 GCF_001447785.1 Gekko japonicus
GGGGGGCCAGCTAGCAGTTAGCCATATTTGTTTCTATAGTGAGCCTTGATCAGGCCCAAGACATACTGATTTGGGGGGGTCTGCATCCTCACCTTCACAGTACCTCAAGGCCCAGCATCTGCCAGGATTTTACACAGTGGTCTACATCCTCTCCTAATGTCTGTATGTAATGCTCATCATTAGCCAAAGCTAGGTTGATTAGTTTGATAGATTGATGTTCTAGGATGTTACTAGGATGGTATTCTGTAGTCTTTCAACCTAAAGAGTCATTGCTTATCTGTATTCTGGTGGTTTTCGAGCACACATCAACAAGTGTCAACGATAGGCAGTCCAAATTTCACAAGGATGAAGAGATAAAAAACATCAAGAAAACATTTCTTTATGGAATGGGCTTAAAATAGGCATTCATTACTTATACCGGGACCTTTCAAGGTCCCAGTATAATCTAGGGACAAGCCGCTTCAATCATGATGCAGGAGATTGTGCTTGTCTGCAATCTGGTTTCCAGGCCCAGGCTTTCTTTTCCACGCAACTCCAAGCATATTGCCTTGGTACACAGCAGATCTTAAGGATTCTTTGTTTGCACATTAGTTCATTGATCATAATGAAATATGGCAAAACATCAATAGTTCATGCGCTGAGACATCCCAAGGATTCACAGCTGAATGCTTCCATGAGCAGTAAAATAAAATCTTGCTTCAGCTTCCATTTAGAGTGTGATTGTCACAAAGATAACTTAACAAAGATAAACTTAACAAAGGAGAACTGAGCGACTTTCCACACTTCATTTTCTGCTGCTGGCAAAATGTAAGTTGAACCTTTCTGGGCTTCTGGCATGGAGAAAGAAACTTGAAGTGGAACACCTGGGCAGTGGAAATTTACTCTAGCAATATACCATCTAGGTTAATTTAACAGCCGCTAGCACTTTGTATTTATAATGTTTTTATTGTATGGTTAAATATTGTGTAATTTTAATGTATTTATGCTTTTATGGAAGCCGCCCTGAGCCCGCTTGCGGGGAGGGCGGGGTATAAATTTGATAATAAATAAAACTAAAATTTAAAAAGCACACAAAAAAAGAAAACTTTGCACCAGCAAGCTGTCATCTTCCCATCCTACTCTCCAATGTCCATCATGTGAAAATCTGGACTCTGCTTCTATATTACCGGATGACAGATTTGCTTGATACATGGAAAATGAGAGAGGTGCGTATGGATTTCCCCAATGAGACAAATCACACACCCGGGGCCGTTTCAAGCCTGGGAAATAGCATGGGGAAGGCTGAAACTCCTTTTCCCTGCAGTCTCAATGCATCTACTGGAAATTACGATTGTTTGCTCCAATTGGCATCGCTTTACCATAACCAGCAATGCATATGCACACATGCATGCACCATGGGAGGATCTCAGTTGGAATATTGCCTCCAGATACTTGAACCATCCCCATCCTTGTTTGTTTCCACTTCAAGACCTCTGAAAGGTTCAGAGCTGTGGCCACCGGTGAAACTCAGCCCCTTCCATCTTTGCTATGTTTGCTTCCAGTGGGGGCTACTAGGATGAAGAAGCATCTCTTGACCCTTGTGATCAGCCTCCCAGTTGCTCTCCTCTTTTTACAATGATGGTATTCTTGTGCAGGGGTCGTTTCGTAGAAAAAGAGCTAGGGAGACTCATTAGCATAACTCATTAGCATATGCCACACCCCCTGACATCACTGGAAGTGTGTCATAAGGCCACACCCCCTGCCATCACCGGAAGTGTGTCATAAGGCCACACCCCCTGACATCACCGGAACCTCTTGAGTAGCCAAATCACTCACTCACAGCTTTAATGCCAGTGGCTCACAAAGTAGAAATTTTGCTCACAAGACTCCACAGCTTAGAGGGAACATTGGTAGGCAATTCCAGGGAGAAAAAACAGCTATAAACCAAGACCAGCTATAAACCAAAACAGCTATAAACCAAGCATGGGGGCAGATGACCACATTGCTATGGAAAATACACAGAAAATCCAGGCATTTATACTTTGTTTTCACTCCCTCCCCCAAACATTTCTG
>NW_015159833.1:47000-55260 GCF_001447785.1 Gekko japonicus
TGGACCTGCAAGGCCAGCGGGAGTGCGAGGAAGCCCCGCGAAGGCCCTCCCTGGCCCCAGGCAGGCAGGGGTGGGGAGAGGCGGGGAGGAAGCAACTTACCCTCCCTCTTCTCCTGCCTCCTCCTGGCTGAATGAGGGCCGGAAGCGGGGCGGCCGGAAGCAGGGGCAGGGCTTCATTGTGTGCCCCGCCCCCCGTACCTCACCCGGGGGAACTGCGATCCCCCACAATCCCCCCGAATCAACCTCTGTTCTTGTGCATTTTTCACTCATTTCATTAGGTATTGGACAAGCAACATTTTTGGAGGCACCTTCTGCTGTTATGCAATGACTCCACCTGTATGCAGTTCACCAGTGATTGATGTAACCAAGCCACAATAGGACACTCTTGCAGAGGCGAAGAAGCTATTTAGATTACGTGCTAATTGAGATCTAGGCCTCTCCTGTGAACAGCTTGTGCCAAATTAAATACAATGCCTTTTATGATACAGGATTAGTAAAGAACTAAGGTGGAACTACCTAATTAATTTGAGTTAATTTTATTATGAGACTTATGGCAGTGCATGAACCAGGCTCCCAAGAGTGAAAGGGGACTTTTGTATTTCATTCACCCAAACAACTCAGGGTTCCATAATGCATGATAATTAACACCAGTGTTATCAGCCCAGCAGATATTTATTTGCATATCTCCTTAATACCCCGTTTCCCCGAAAATAAGACCTACCCAAAAAATAAGCCCTAGCAGGATTTCTATGCATTTGTGGTATAAACCCTAGTGTGTGTTCTTGAGAAAAAATAAATATAACACAGTGTCTTATTTTCGGGGAAACACGGTATGTGGTAAGGTAAAGGTAAAGGTTCCCTTGCTCGAAAGCCAGTCGAATCTGACTCTAGGGTTGCGGTGCTCATCCCTGTTTCCAAGCCGAAGAGCCAGCGCTGTCCGAAGACATTTCCGTGGTCATGTGGCCGGCATGACTAAACACCAAGGCACACGGAACGCTGTGACCTTCCCACTGAAGTGGTCCGTATTTATCTACTTGCAATTTCTTGCTTTCGAACTGCTAGGTTGGCAGGAGCTGGAACTAGAGACGGGAGCTCACTCCGTCTTGCGGCACACTCGGGTCTTGAACTGCTGAGCTACTGACCTTCCACAGACTGCAGTTCAGCGTCTTAACCACTTGAGCCACCGCAGCTCCGAAGGGATTCTGGCCACGGGTTAATTGGGACCCGCCCAGCCAGGCACATAGGAAGGAGGTCCAGTGGGAAGCTGTGGAGAATAAGGGGCAGGAAGGGGAGGAATATAAAAGGGAGCGCCTACCGACAAGACAGTGAGGAGTAAGAGCAAGCAACCCAGGCTGCAAAAAGGAGGTTGCCTGGCTAGGAGGAGGAGGACATGGGTGGGCCAGCCCCCCCCCATTCTGAGGCCTGGGAGCCTCCCCCATGCTTACTCGTCAAGACAGTGGAACGCGGCATCACCCAAGTGCAGTAGTGGATTGTGACACAGAGATGAGCACCGCAACCCTAGAGTCGGACTCGACTGGCTTTCGAGCAAGGGAACCTTTACCTTTTAGAATCCCTTCTCAGGCTTCCCCCTCCTTTCAGTGGAGCAAGCCCTCCCTGACATGAGCCCCAGCTGAGGAGGGGGCGGAGCAGGGGGATCCTGCTACGCGTCCGCTTTGCCCTGGTCTGCTGGGGACCCAACCACACTTCC
Organism: Gekko japonicus; assembly: GCF_001447785.1. Lineage (NCBI taxonomy): Eukaryota > Metazoa > Chordata > Lepidosauria > Squamata > Gekkonidae > Gekko > Gekko japonicus. The sequence goes on from NW_015159833.1 coordinate 48,709, forward strand.
TCTGACCACACTGCCCTCGGAGATGGGTGCTGCTGGCCTGGAGCGGAGGCAGGCTTCCTCTCCCTGGGGCTTGCCTGGGCAACAGCTGCTCAAGATGAGGCCTCTCGGAGTGCCTTCACCACCCACTTCGTCATCCTGGGCCTCCCCAGCCTCATCCCAGACTGCTGAGGACCTTTCAGCATTGCTTGCCACTCCTCCGAGGCTGCAGCTGCTGGGCTGGCCCCTTGCCTCCCAGCCACCACTGCTTCCGCTCACCGTTCCACCGGGGCCGTGAGCAAGCCTCGCAGCATCCAGCTGGTTTCTGCAGCCAGCACAGCCGCGGCGGCCTCTGGCAGGGCTCCTGTCAGCTCTACCCAGTGTACAAAACCCGGTCCTAGATTTAATACATCCATCAATGATGTTGAAAAAGTGCGTGATGAAAGATTGACTATAAGTTTCTCTTTTTCCTAGTTTGTAAACATTGTAGGGGGCCTGTTCCTTGGTTCTGGTTTTGGCTCTGCGTTCTAAAAAAGATCTAGTAGACGATCCCTCCTCCCCAGAGGTGGTCGCAGAGTCTTCCGCCTCAGTAGTGTCTATATCTGTAATGGGTTCTTTTGCATCGGCCCAAGATACCCTCTTAGATGGAGTGGCAGTAGGAGAGCACCACTTATATACTCTATTGAGAGTATAGTCTCTGTGGTCTCTGTCTAATTTTTTGATTTTTGTCTCAGCCAAGTTGCTGGAAAGGACCTTGCAGTCACACTTCACTCTTTGATGTACTCATTTGGGAAAACAGCTTCTAAGTGCAACACAGCCCCAGAAACAGAGACTAGACTAGGGTTGCCAAGTGTAAAGAACTTACCGGCGGGGGAGCCTCACCGAACTCTGTGTGCGTGCGCGTAAAGCGCACACCGCCAGCATGTCACCAGAAGTGACGCGCGACATCAGTCACGTTGAGGGCATGGCCCCAATCGTCGGAGGGAAAACCATAGTTCCCCCCGGGGGCCCCCGAGGTGGCAAAAATCAGGCCTCCAAAGCGGGGGTTTACCCGCCCCCCGCCCCCACTTGGCAGCCCTAGGCTAGACCAATCCTGGCCAATGAGATACATATTTTATTTTGCTGTTCAATAGCATTTTATGGGTTGAATTCAACCATGTTTTCTGCTGAGAAGGGGAGGAAGGGGTCCCATTGGACCACCAAAAGAGCTATGCTGGGGATCATTGGGCCAGAATGGACAAAAGCTGTAGGGATGGGGGCTACAGTGAGGAGAACTGGTTGAGAGTAAAGAGAAAAAGCTGGCTGGATCCAACTCCATATATGTTTATATGAGTGCGTGCTACAAACATACACTGTTTCCAGCAAACTGTATTTGAATGGGTATTTTATTTTGTCCCTTCATCAACAATGAAATGAAGTGGGGGGAGAAGGCACTGTCCGGTCCGTTCTGATATGCCGTAAGTGGACAAGAGCAAATACAGTGAGCATCCCTATGCCCAAGTGTTTATTCCTCTCTGCCAGAGCTTTATTTATGCACAAAGTAGGTAAGCTACAACACAGGGCCTCCAATTATGGGCAGCCTCTGAACACAAAAAACTTCACTGTATTTCTATGTTATGTGGCCTCTTAACCTTGACATAGTTTTAAGGGCCTCAGCATGTTGTAATCTAGCCCTGCCATGCCCTACAATTCCTTGCAAGCCAACAACTTCCATTGCTGCATCTCTGAAGTTCCATCTGACATGGCAGACATGCCGGAATATAAATAATTTCTTACTTCTTCTTTTGAGATAGCAATTAGTAATTATCATCTTTACCTCCCCCAAGTATCACGACTTATCATGGAGTTTAAATGTGGAACATCTACCTCTTTGATGATGTTCCAGAAGAGAAACCCAAGTGGGTCAAACATCGAATGAATAATAATGTAACATTTGAAAAAAAGGCAGCTGTGCATGCTGCATTGTTGTAGATAACGGTGCCATCGTCCGAGTAATAACAAGGTTATAGCTCTATCTCCCCCAATTAAGATTGTTGCTAATGAATAATAATGTAACATTTGAAAAAAGGCAGCTGTGCATACTGCATTGTTGTAGATAACGGTGCCATCATCCGAGTAATAACAAGGTTATAGCTCTATCTCCCCCAATTAAGATTGTTAATTTCTCCTAGCCCTGGTGCTGTATAAGATTCAAACCAATCTCATTCAAGAGAAGCAGAGAGCAGCTTAGACTTTATTGATGCGGTAAGCCTAATGGAATCTAAAAATAAAAACCAGGATCAGTGTTTGGAAGCAGGGAGCATGCCATGTTTAATAAAAAAGCCCATTTTTCCTTGTCAAGAGCTTTTTGCGATATGAGCGAATATTATGCATGTATCAGAATGTGATTTGTTTAAAACTGCTTTTTGGTTTTCGGCATCCAAACCTCCCCCCCTCCATCCCTTTATAATCAGGAGAATGAAGCAATTCATATTTTGAAATAAGTCATATTATCTACACATTAAAAACTTCAAAAAGTTAGTGAAGACCAAAGTGGAACTGTCAATAATTTGAAACCAGACACTAGCTCCTTGCTGAGAATACAAATAAGCAGAGCTTGGTTTGCATGTGGCCACAAGATAAGGGAACAATGCCATTTTCCTAATTCACTCCCTAAATTAAAAGACGGTGCTAATTGCCTCACAAATCTCAGCAGGATCATAGAATCATAGAGTTGGAAGGGACCTACAGGGTCATCTAGTCCAACCCCCTGCATAATGCAGGAAATTCACAAATACTTCCCCCCCACCCCCAGTGACCCCCTGTTCCATGCCCAGAAGGTGGCAAAAACCTCCAGGATCCCCAGCCAAACTGGCCTGGAGAAAAATTGTTTCCTGACCTCAAAGTGGCAATCTGCATTTACCTTGGGCGTGTAAGAAAGGGCCACGAGAACTAAGCACTGATGCAACCCTTCCTGCCCTCCTTCTCATGATCTGCCTAAGTTTACAGAATCAGCATTGCTGTCAGACAGCAAAGGGACTTTTTTGGGAGGGTGCCATGGGGGGGAGGGGCGGCAGCTAATTTAATCAAAAGTTCCAGGTAACCCTCCGGTGGCGGCGGCAGGCCACGTGCTCTCTCGGCCAGTTTGCCAGGCGGGAGGACGAGGTGGCTGGGGGGTGGTTGAGGGAGGTGGCGACAGCGGCGGTGGTGGTGGGTGTCCTCCTCCACTCCCTGCCCGCCTGGCATGTCACCTCCAGTCACAAAGGTCACGGAAGCCAGGAGGGAGCGGGCGCTGTGGGGGTGGCTCAGAGTGCAGGTAAAGGGCTACCCCTCCGCACCTCTGGTGGGCACTCTCCGCGGCTCCCTTAGAAAAACTCCTGCGGGGCTTGTTGGGGAGACTCGAGCGGCGGGGGGGAGGCAGGCGGTTTTTAAAGCAGGTCCATGTGGGCTGGAGTACAGAGACCAGTCCTGTGGTTAAGAGAGGGTGGATGGTGAAGAAGAGAAGCCGGCAGGAGCTGGTGGTGATTGGGCTGAGTTTAAAGGGGAGGGGAGTGTCGGAAGGTAGCTCTGGGGACGAAGGATTCCACTTCTCTGGAGTGCCCAAGGAGCTCAGTTGTTGGGCAGCCAGGTTGGAGGCAGCGTGGCGCGCAGATGGTGAGTTGAGGCACTTCGGGGACAGCCTGGGAGGGAGGTGGCCCAGAAGAAATGTGAGGGGGCTGGGCCCCGCGGGCCCCGCGTTAGCTACAGGTCTGCTGTCAGATGGCCATCTAACCTCTGCTTCAAAACCTCCAAAGGATGAGTGAGCAGACATTGGATGCATCCTCCCTTTTTTGAGACTCAGCCAGAAATTGTTTTAGGGGCCAAACTTTGCACAACAGTGACCCATGATCAGATCCTTTGATGTGTAATTCAGAAGCAGCCCTGGGGTGTCCAAAATGGGTGGGGCCATAGTTAAGGGGCAGAGCATCTACTTGTCATGCAGAAGATCCCATGTTCTATCCCTTGCATCGCCACTTAAGAGGATCAGGTACTGTGAAAGATTCCAGCCTGAGACCCTGGAGAACCCCTTCCAGTCTGAGCAGACAAGGCTGAGCTTGACAGACCAATGGTCTGACTCAGTATAAGGCAGCTTCTTGAGCTCACGAGGCGAGAGTACTGGGGACTCCCCCTCTCTCTCTCCATGCCATTTCCCAACTGGGAATGCCCTCACTTCAGAGCTTTAGACCTAGGTAGAGAAGAAAAAAAGGCCTAGGTCAGTGATGGCGAACCTTTTAGAGACCGAGTGCCCAAACTGCGACCCAAAGCCCACTTATTTATCGCAAAGTGCCAACACGGCAATTTAACCTGGATACTGAGGTTTTACTTTAGAAAAAAACAACTCCTACATTAACTTAAGATGATCCAAACAAAGTAAGGAAAGCGATCCCAAATGCTTTCATTTACTTAAAATTGTTTGGCAGAGAATTCGACACTTTAATGATGGTCTGGGCCTGGCTGGGGCGATGGCACGCGTGCCCACAGAGAGGGCTCTGAGTGCCGCCTCTGGCACCCATGCCATAGGTTTGCCACCACTGGCCTAGGCTGTCTCCACATGGTTGAATGTGCCAACCAGCATTCTTGGGATTACAGTCACCACTCAGTGAAGTGGCAAAACCTATTGACAATGCCAGACTGGAACCCAGAAAAATACCCTACTACAAGACAGACCCAGAAGAGGTCACAACAGAACACCATGGCCTTGGTAACCCACAGCCACAGCCAGGATACGCCAACTCAGGATCTGGGACCACTATCTGGTTCATTAATCACAGTTAGTCTGAGCTACAGTGTTGCCTGGCCTACAAACAGAGAGGCAGCCTCGCTTAATCTCAGCCTGCTCCCTCCTGCACTGTCCTCCAGCTAAAGAGAGAACAAAGGTGATTAAGCCACCATTTATTGAAGCACATCAAGAGTTGAGTGACATTCTGCAATTCCCCACCTCTCCACATGCAGCTGCTGGTGTGACCTTGGGTCAGTTATAAACCGGGCATAACTAAAGCAAACCCAACGTCTGAACTTAGCCACGGTGTGCAGAGTTCAGTGCTGCTCCTCCAGCGTCATTCAGATAGTAAAGTAGCTGTCTTGGCCTACCTCACAGGACTGCTATTATTAACAGGACTGCTGTTATTAGCACACTTGCCGTGTGCAAAGTGCTACACAGAGAACTGTGAGAATGTCATCTCTGGTGATCTTTAGGAGAAAGAATGAAAAGTTCAATTATTTAGACTTTGAAAACTGACCTTCTGTTAGGCTGATTGTCTGAAAACTTGTTGCGGGTTTTAATTTTTATGGTCTTGTCCGCATACATGGAAACCACTGAACAGAAATAGTTTGAATAAATAAATTACGAATGCATACAGAGCCAAAGGATGAGGGGGGTGATGGGTACATGTCCCAGGGCGGTAGTTGAGGACTGTAAACCAATTACAATAGTTTTAAAAATTTAAGCGGGGGGAAATAATGTTTTTCTTTCACGATTCATTCAGTTGTGTGCAGTGTTCCCTCTAAGCTGAGTTAGTGTGAGCTAGCGCACAGGTTTTTAGCCTCCGGCTCACACATTTTTGTCTTAGCTCAGGAAGGAGGGCTCCAGAGCCAGCTAATTTTTGCAGCAGCCAAATCGCGCACTCACAACTTTCATGCCTGTAGCTCACAAATTAGAATTTTGGCTCACAAGACTCCACAGCTTAGAGGGAACATTGGTTGTGTGTACGGAATGGAAGCATGTTTGTACCAGGCCCATAGAAATCACACTCGTGCCTTGCATATGCACATTTGGGCTTCTACACTGTCACATATCTTAAAGAGTGAATGCAGCAAATGCATGTGTGCAAACACAATTATCCATACATAATAGGGAGTGGTGATTTGCTCCCTGGCAAGCTGGCAAACCTGGTTTTGTCTCTAAGTGAGGTATGGAATGGGCAGGCAGGGCAGAAATTATAACCCTGGCAATGCTCAGTGCATTAGCATTCTTTTGCAGTTGCCGTTTATCTGCAGATATGACAAACCCCAAAAGGCTACTTTTTCTGTACAGCCAGTGTGGTACAGTGGTTAAAAGTGGCAGATTCCAATCTGGAGAACTGGTTTTGATTCTCCACTCCTCCACTCGAAGCCAGCTGGGTGACCTTGGGTCAGTCACAGTTCTCTCAGCCCAAAAAATAAACCTAGGGCGCGATCACACACAGAATTAGCTGCGCCATAGGGATGAATGCCAGGCAGATTTTAAGGGCACGATCAGATGCCAACATCTGCCAGGCGTCCCGCTCCCGTTGGCAACTAGGGTTGCCAAGTCTGAATTTCGCTGCAGCGGGGGACTCCCAGCTGGCGGCTGGAGTGTGCGCGCGGTGTGCTGCATCCACGTCACCCGGAAGTGACGCGACCACGCCAGGCACGCTGGGGGTGGGGCCACAACCATCCGAGGGAAAACCATAGAGTTTTCCCTCGGATGACCGTGGTCCCGCCCCCAGCGGGCCCGGTGTGGTTGCGTCACTTCCGGGTGACGTGCACGTCGGGGTGAGGTTCCCCCCGGGGCCCGATCCACCGGCGGCGGGGAAAGGG
>NW_015159833.1:55389-104952 GCF_001447785.1 Gekko japonicus
TACGTGTCGATTTCACACAAGCTGCTGCGCGGCCGCATTTTGCCCCGCAGCTTCGTGTGATTTTCCCCGCGTCTACTCAATCCTCAAAAAACAGGATTGAGTAGACGCGGGGAAAATCGCACAAGGCTGCGGGGCAGAATGCGGTCGCACAGCAGCTTGTGTGAAATTGACACGTACCATCGGGCCAAAGAGAAGAGTGAGCGCAGTTGCGTCTGATCACGCAGTGGCGGGCCGCCCCAGCAGCTCCCAGGGACTGTGTGATTACACAAATGTGAGTCAAATTCCTGCGGAGCAAGTAGCCTCACTCCTCCCCCCCGCATTATCTTGCTTGCGTTAACACTGCCCTAGCTTGCCACAAAAAGAGCTAGAGTTTCAGGCTGCCAGACAATCTTCAGATCTCCTGGTTATACTACACCCACTGCCATACGATAATTAATTACTATTTCTGCACCCATTCTATGTATTCCTTTCTCTTTTTGCTGACAATTAAGAGCTAAATGTTCTTGTTGTTTAAAAAAAAACAAAAAAACCCCTGAAAGCTATTTGCCAAAGACAACTTTTTATATTTTCCATTTTGTTTTCTACTGGCAAATAACATCTGTCTTCTCCCACCTCAAGCAATGAATCCCAAGAGTTTGAATCACTTGTGATATCACTAGGATGTCACACTCAAAATGTGATGCTTACAAACACACTATTTTAATGTGACATTTCAATTTCCTTTTTGACTCCTAATGTCTCAGGGGTTATGCAGACTGGGATGTTTATTATTATTTTTAAAATAACATTTTTCTTCTGGATGGGCAACAACAATCTTAAAGTTTGGCATATTTTACATTGAAAGGCAGGGCTATTTTTGGGCAGGAACGCACAGGAACGGAGTTCCGGCTGGCTCCCAAGTTGGCCACGCCCAGCAGGAACTCTTTAGCATAACAGGCCACACCCAACAGCAGAAACTCATTAGGATTGGCTACATTAGGGGTGTGTGGCCTAACATGCAAAGGAGTTCCTGCTACAAAAAAAAGCCCTGGGTTTTGACAACAAACAAGGTAAACAGAATAACAAGCAAAAGGTGGGTGTGGCTGGATGACCAGACTTCTGGTAACATGGGGGTGCGGCCTAATGTGCTAATGAGCTGTGCTGTCAGGGGTGTGGCCTAATATGCTAATGGGTTTCTGCTGTTGGGTGTGGCCTATTATGCTAATGAGTTCCTGCTGGGCTTTTTCTACAAAAAGAGCCCTGTATGAACGGTATATCACATATGAAAGCACTCTCAGCCGTTGTCGCACAAACTGAACCAGTGACTATTTCTCCACCATTTTCTGTTCCTTGCACTGAATTAGACGTTCAAAATCAGCCTTCTTTTCAGCCGATACCTGAGCAAAGCAGATCACATGGTGGGGCCCTACAGAATTGCTGTTCTCATGAGGTAACCCATGGATGCAACATCTCTGTTCAGACTCTTCAGGCAAAATCCCTGCATAAGTACATTATGCAAAAGGGGGGGGGGAGGACACATGAGGAGGAAGAGAGCCTAAGGCTATTCTGTTGAACATTCCATCGCCTGAAGTCATTCTCATACCCCTGTCCTATTCTTAAAAAGCACTGTTGAGTGCATTTGAATTGGAGACGTCGTAATCATCATGAGCATGTTTCTGTCAGAACCACTGCAAGCGGAAGCCGTTTTGATGAATAGTCATCCAGACCTGCCATGACCTCCCCTGTCTACATTCTTCCCACAAAGCCTCTTCTTTCTTCTGATCTAAACAAACTCCATTACCCCGTATCTAGAGCCCGGATTCAAAGCGTTTTGTTTTATGCCAGGGTGTTGTTTTTTTTGAAAGTGGTACTGTTAACAAGCAGGATGAATGAAAGCACAGACATGCAGACAGGTGAAACCTTCACAGAAGCAAATGTAACGAATGATGAAGCCGACTTGGTGGTAGTGCATTATGCGCTTCACACCTCACCAAGGGAATCTGAATTGACAGCGGCACAAATCAATATGGATTGCAATGGCACGGAGGGGGGGGGATTTCAGGGAAGGGAGAAATCAGCCGGAGAATTAGCCTCAACTGTTTCTGAAGCCACTTAATGGCAGCTCTGAGACTAAAAACAATCGTACAAGCTGTTGTTCACTCGGGGGAGTAGGGTTTACATGGTGACACCAATTGAGCTGCGGCTGGCTTTCAAGGAAGCAAACTTGCAAGGGACATCTGCCACTATTCAGGTAACTATCTAGGTACAGCTGTAAAACTGATTCCAGGCAAAGCATGTTTTTGGTCAGTACCTGTATGCTTCATTTATATTTTTTTTATAGAAATAGGGTGCTAGAAAAGGGAGGGCCAAGGCTGGGACCTCATCCAGAGGAGTGGGGGATATTCCCATTCTGTTCCTTTCCTTCAAGACCCTTGCTGCATACAATCTTTGACAGGCTGTTTTAAAGACTCTGACATTGCAAGTCCAAGAAGAGTTATACCGGCCTCGGCCACACGGGCCGGATATCGCCGGGGGGGGAGGCGTGGCTGTTTGCCCCGCAGCGAAATAATGCGCGACTGCGCAATCAGGCATCCCCTCGCGGTCCCGTTGAGGTCCCGTGGTTAGGGGGGAGGTGCCGATCACACGATGCGCCAAAGAAGCGGCACGGCACGGCAAACGGGGTTGTGTGTGTGTGTTTTAACCTGAAGTATGCGCATGCCCCGTTGGGTGCGCATCCCTGAAGACTTTGAAAAAAAACACCTTTTCTCAATGGGGCATGGGCGGACGCCGGATGCCACCGGAAACGCGATCAGACGCCTGCCCTTGCCCCGTGGTTTCCAGAAACTAGTACCTCCGAGGTACTAGTTTTTAACCGCACATCTTCGGAGGGAAGCCTCAGGTTTGCCACGGGAGCTCTACGCTTCCCAGATGTGGCGGTTGAGATTGCACCCGGGAAATCCGCCTATCTTCCGTCACAGTAGCGTGGCTACTGCTCCGTGTGACCGCAGCTACCCTTGACTAAGCACCATGATTTAGTTGGTGTGGTTTTTTTTTTTAAAGAAAACCAGGCAAAGATTGAAGTTGGCCTACACTTGATCTAATGAATTATTTTATGCAGTGATGGTAGAAAATAACTAGACTTTAATGCAATATTAAAACAAACATTGGTGTAACTAAGAGGAAAAATATCAAAAGAGAGTCATGACAGCTTTAGAGTGCCACTTAGTGCACTCCTAAAAATGAATAAAATGCAAACTAAGGTGGCAAGCCCAAATGAAGCACTGTAAGTATTTATCATTCCCCAGAGTTTAAATTGACACACATAGTTAGCACAACTTCTTCCATTAACTATTCAAATCTGTACCATTCAGCCTAGAAGCAATACAAGTCCCCAAATTAAACTGAAAACAATACCAGATAATTCAGTTGTTAAAGCACCCCTGGACTCAGCCATCCCTCTCTTTTTTTTGTGAATTGTTTACACCCATTTTGACCTATCTTTGCACCCATATGGAGTAGAAACTTGCTGTTCAGTTAAACAAACAAAAGCTGAGAGTCACAGGAGGCAAAAATACATGGCCTGATACCAAACTCTGCAATGTTTCTCTGCTTGTGTGGAACAAATTGCAGACTGCCCACCCTCCTCCTGGCCATACCCATTTGGTTATTGTTAAGTCGCTCGCTTAACAAAGTAGTCGGAGAGTGATTCAGCAAAGGTCCAACTTTATTCATCAACTTGAACACAACTCCAACACTGATCAACATCTGATAGCCAGAATAGCTTTGGCATTAAAGCTGTTCCCTTTTTAAACTCTCCCGACTAATGTAGCCACGCCTACTATACAATTATCAACCAATAAGATTGTATGCATAAGGACCAATCACGGACGTTCCCACTCTGGGAGCTTGCTGACCAGTGATTGGTTGGTTCTTCCTGGGCTAGCAATGTGATTGGATGGATTTGGATCCTAGCCCAGGACGAAGCTTTACATGGCAAGTCAATTATGTAGTTCACATATCGTTATGCATTCAATGGCAGCTATTGAATACATTACAGTTATGTTGCACAAAGTGATCCTTAAGTTTTATCCCTTTGCTGCTTCACCAAGAAGAGATACTCAGATTACAGCAGGCAGAAGCAACCAAAGATCCCAAGTTTTCTAATGGAGTATAATTTACGGAAAGAGCATACTTTGCTATATAATTAATGGAAATTTAAATTTGCCATTTTCAGGCTTCCTGTGGGAAATTTTCCATGTCAAATCAATTTGTAGACGAAACCCACAAGGCAGAAAATCACAAGTGCTTCAATCTGCTTCTTTAGATTGCTGCTGGAGGTTTAATTTTCAGTCACGTTCCAGGATGACTTTGATCTTCGATGACAGTGTTAACTCCATTTGGTCCTCAGAACCACATTGATTTTAAACAGCCTTTTGAGATAACCACACTAATTATTTTGCTGGAAGTTTAATTAAATCTTTTCGCACAGGAATGAGATTCTCCTCCCCTATTCCCCCCCCCCCAAACCACTAAACATAACAGGAGATGTCATTTGAGAAAAGGCAAGGAGAGAATTATAGCTGGACACAGGCAAGGAATTAACACAGAGGGTCAAACTACAGATTACATGCAGTTCTGCGTGCCTGGGTTTCTCTTCTCCTGCAGGTGGAAACCCACTTGGTGTGGGTATGATCTTAAGCATAGGAATGTCAAGAAGGGAAAGGGTTAACTAGCTCCTCGGCCTGCTCCTGTTCCACACTTGTTTTACAGTCTCCAAGCAGGCCCTTGGGCAAAGCATTTGTGCAGATTACACCTAGTAATAAAAGAAATTAGCACATTAATGGTGCCTCCTGTGTGCCTAGAGCTTTGAATGTGTGGCAAAGCCCCACACAGTTTGGGAGTGGGCAGACTTCTCCCAGAAAGAGTACATTTGCAGCCTAGATAAGAGACTCCATTTGCACTTAAGGCCCCAGTGACATATTAATGGTGAAATACCAGGGAGGAAAAAAATTCTTGCTTCTTCATGGTCAGGTACTACTTTTAAGCAGTAATCAATGGAAGCTTTGATCACATGGGACATCCATCTCACATGGCTACTTCCCATGCCAGAGTGATTGTGAAATACAGAGACATTTGAGATTTAATAACTGGTGAAGGTATTTCATGAATATACCTATGCAGAAGTGATTGAAATCAATTACACAAAGCAGTTCCATTCCTTTATGAGCCAGTTTGGTGTAGTGGTTAAGTGCGCGGACTCTAATCTGGGAGAACCAGGTTTGATTCCCCACTCCTCCACTTGCAGCTGCTGGGTGACCTTGGGCAAGCCATAGTTCTGTCAGAGCTGTTCTCACAAGGACAGTTCTGGGAGAGGGCAAGGGGAAGGGGTTTGTAAGCCGCTCTGGGACCCTGAGTGAAGGGCGGGGTATAAATCCAATTTCTTCTTCTTCTTCCAGAATTTCTCTGAGTTTATTTGCATCTTTCCACCTTTTCGTTTCTTATACACACATGTACATTGTTAAAACATTGCCAGAACAAAAAGCAATCTTGATGTGATCCCACATATGATTCTCAGATGCTTTTTGTGTACTGATGTGTAGAGAGTGCTTCTGTATACTGAAGAACCCATGCAAAAAGAATTTGTAATAATCTTTACATTACCCTATACATTTGTTGTTCAGTCGCACAGTCGAGTCCCACTCTTCGCGACCCCATGGACCAGATCCCGCCAGGCCTTCCCGTCTTCCGCCGTCCTCTGAAGTTTGCTCAGTTTCATGCACTTTGGTAAAATCTTGCAAAAAAGCAGTTGAATCAAGTTTTTATCTCTCTTTTTTTGCAGTTTCACTGATGTGCAGATACTGCAGCACTTTGGTAAAACACCATACAAAAAGAATTGTTGCTACACAGATGTATGTATCATACCATCAAGCTGACTTTTGTAGTGAGCTATCAATGCATGTTCACATGTCGATGTCACAGAGAAGAAAAAAGGGGCATATGAAATGAAGGAACTGAAAGTTCATCAAACTGTGCATGTACAGTGCTCTGTGCAACAGATGATTCCTAATGCATTTGTTCTTCACTGGAAACAAGATCAGGTGATTTGAAACTTTAGGGAGAAAATCAAAGGAGAATGCTGGAAGCAACCCTACTACATGTTCTCTCAGAACCATAGGTCATTTCCTGCAGGAGCGCACAGGAGTGGAGCTCCGGCAGTAAAGAGCCCAGGGGGCGGGCACATGCAACAAGCCCCACCCCCTGCTCCCAGCAGCCATCAGTCAGAGCAAGAAGCAGCCAGGTAAACTGCAGAGCCCCCTGGCCCAAAACAGTCCAGCGGCACCTTTAAGACCAAGTTTTATTCAGGCACAAGCTCTCCCTCCTCTGTGAGGACAGATCTGCACGTCCCCCCCCAATAGCTAGCAATCCAAAACAGTCCAGTGGAGCCTGAGCGGTGGGTGTTGCCTTCTGACACACTTCCGGTGATGTCAGGGGGTGTGGCATATGCAAATAAGTTATGCTAATGAGTTATGCTAATGAGCTCCTGCACCTCTTTTTCTACGAAATGACCCCTGAAAACCGCGGGTACAAAGTGCGAGATACCGGAAAACACCTGTTCCAACGGGTGTCAGAAAACGCGGATAAAAGGAGTGTAAACCGCGGGACTGAGCCTACTTCGGTACGGGAGGCGGGTTTGCCAATATGAACAGGAAACTTTAATGCGCGAGGGATCAGCAGCGAAGCCCGCACTAAATGTCCGTGTGACCTGACCCAAAATCTACTCTTGCCACTTTTACAACTGCTGTCCTATTAGGGTGTCTCTGCAAACAATTACAGTGGCTGGGGGGAAGGAGCCAGCAGATGCAAGCCGGCCTTGTACGCAGTCATCAGTCTCTAAGCCAGCCCCGTAGCTAACAACGTTCTGCTCAGGGGGCCAATGTTTTTCTCGGGGAGCCTGTCATTATATGTCTGTGTAGTACTGCCATGCCATGCTCATACTTCTAAATAACAAAATATTAAATAATAAACACAATAAAAATACTTGCATTAAAGTTGTGAGCGAGCAATTTAGCTGCTGCATGAATTACTTTGCTCTGGAGCTGTCCTCCCTGAGCTGAGACAGAAACATATGAGCCAGAGGCTAAAAAACAGTGAGCTAGCCACATGGGGGTGTTTCCAGGGGGCCTTCTTTGGCACAAGGGAGTTCCATCCAAATGGAGGGGGTGACACCCGGGGCCTTTTCTCATTGGCTGCCTTGGCCCCATCCTCTTCCACTCCCCTCCAAAAGGCCAGGACCAAGCTCTGTCAGACTCTGGCGCCTCTGCCCAGCCCCCGCTATTGCTCCAATAGCTGCCGGGACCTCCCTCCACACTGGACTTCTCCCGCCTTGGCAAAGGCAGCAAGAATGGGGGACTTGGCGGGGGGGCTGTGGCTCCTGCTGCTCCTCCTGAGTGGGCTCCTGGTGGTAGGTAAGCCCACCCCACCCAGGGGAAGGAGCTTATAAAAACCCCGTGGGCCCCGCAGTAGCTACGGGCCTGCTCTAAACACATCACAGTATTAAAACAGTGCAAAGTTATGAAGATAGATGGCAGGCAAAGTATTTACTACCAGCGGTGTAAGGCTTTGACAGTACTGGCAGGTAATACAAGTTTAGTTTGTACGAGAACTTTGGGGTGGCCCACATTCATACGTCATGGTTACATGTGATAGAGACAGGTTAACAAAGTACAATTAAAACTGTGAGAATGTTTATCTAACAGACTTCCTGCAAGGTCAAGAGACATCATGAGAAGCGAACAATCTCCTGGCCACTGTGGAGGAGGTTTCTCATAAAAGAGTACCAAGCGCACTATCTACAATAGACAATCAAGCATGTCTCAACTGCCCCCCTTGTCCTGAGAACGTCAGAGGAGGACTTTGTATAAGAGTTGATTCATAGCTAGCAGGTGTTACAATCAGCCTGAGAACAAGAAGCCAGTGTGAGGCTGCGATCACACGGAACAGTAGCCACGCTAGAGAGACGGAAGATAGGCGGATTTTCCAGGCGTGATCTCACCGCCACATCTGGGAAGCGTAGAGCTCCCGTGGCTCAACCGAGGCTTCCCTCCAAAGATGCGCGGCAAAAAACTAGTACCTCGGAGGTACTAGTTTCCGGAAACCGTGGGGCAAGGGCGGGCGTCTGATCGCGTTTCCGGTGGCATCAGGCACTCGCCCATGTCCCCTCGCAAACAGGTCATTTTTTTTTCAAGGCTCCACGGATGCACACAAGCACCCAACGGAGCATGCACACACTTCAGTTTAAAAAAGTAACAAAACAAAACAACAACCCCGTTTGCCGCCCCGCCCCGCTTCTTTGCCTGTGGTGTGATCGGCACCTCCCCCCTAGCCACGGGACCTCGACGGGACCTCAACCGGATGTCTGATCTCCCAGTCGCGCGTTAGTTTGCCCCAGGGCAAACAGCCATGCTTCCCCCCCGCATTTTCCAGCCCGTGTGCCTGAGAATACAAAGATAAAGTTTTTGGGATAGTATGTAAGCAGGCAGGGCAATTAGCTATGTACATCAGAACACCAGTGCATATCCACATGGTCCCCAAACGAAGGGTCCGATTCTGACAGTACTTCAGGAATCTCCCCCCTTTATCCCAGTCTATATTCATAAGGCGAGCCAGGCTAATCACAGAATCAAACAGCCTAGGGGACTGAAATTCTGGGGGATTAGCTGTGCTAATATTAGAGATATGCACTAGTTAGCACAAAATTTTTATTTCACCTCAAGTCACAACAAAGTACACTGGACCAACTTTATCAACAAAAGCCAGATGCCAGGTTTGTGTTCCAAACTCCATCCACAACATTCTCAGGCAAGGACCAAACTCAGAATTACTTAGTTTCAGCAAGGTTGCTGTTTTACATACCTTCAAATAAGACCGTGATGTCTGATTGCATCACAGTGATACAGACTATGGATGACCACTCTTGACAGCAGAGGGACAAGGACAGACTTGAGGTGGCAGGACAGGATAACAGGGTCGGCATCACTGGATAGTTGCCAAGTCCCCACTGAGTAGCAGCAGCAGCAGCAGCAATTGTGGCCTCTCTGAATGGTGGCAGCACTGGCATCAGGCTTGCTGCCCCTCCTCACTCCCTTGACATGCATACCGCTACCACAGGCGGAGGCAGAGGCTCCTTCCCTTCCTCTTCCCCTTCCTCTTTCAGATGGCCCGAGGACTGACAGTAGTGGATGCCGGATGCTGAACTCTACTGTTCTCACATCTGATTGAGTGAGGTTGACAGGGAGGGCAGGTGAGCAAGCTGCAGCAGCAAGGCATGGGAGTTGCAAAGTTATAACAATGCTGAGAAGCCACGACTAGGCACTTCCCAACAATGCATTGTATTGCCAGTGTTGGAAACCAGCTCTTTGTATCCCAGTAAGAGGCTGTGGGGAAGCCAAAACCTCATCACCATGTCAACCATTTCATTCTCCCAACCTTGGGAGAAGAGAAAAAATGTACTTGAAATCAATGCCCGCAAGCTGTTTTGAGTATCAGTATGCTGGCTAGGCCTGTGTTAGAATGGAAATGTCACCCTCTCTCAGGAGCCAGCTGTGATCCCACTCAAAGAAGGGTGTTTACTGACACCACTCACAGGGAGATGATCTCGCTGTGCTTCTGACAGCCCCCAAGCAACAATGACTTCAGAAAGAAGTTCGTTGAATTGTGACATGGCTCATGACTGGGGTATCATCTTTTCTTGGGGGTGGGGTTAAATGTACACCCTGCTCTTTGAAACTGCCAGGTCCACAAAGCACCTACGACAAAATGGAGCAATGCTATTTGCTTGCCATTTTATTAATGTTGGTATATAGTAGAAATGCACTGGGTATGCTATCATTGGGAACCTTTGTGTTTCACTCTGTATCATTTCTTTTGCTCCTGGTGTCCGTGATTAACGTGTTCCCTTTTTATGCCTTATATACACCTTTTTTTATATTGCTTTCACTGAATGGACACAAAAATAACATTAAAATAGTGCAGATATTTAATGAGGAAAATTGCTCGGAGGAAACAGAAACTGGATTCACAGGTTCGACGTAGGGGCTGGGATCCTGATGGAAGAATCCAGGCAGCGGGGGTGGGGGGTGGGGGGAGGAGAAGCCTGTCATCGTGCCGACAACCTCCCGTGTCACCTTCTAGCACAAAACTGGAAGTGATGTCATTGTGTCTGGGGGATGCTCTAGGACTCACCCCATGTCCAGTTTCATGCGGGAAGGGACACTGCGGACTGGTGTGCCACCAAATCACACACACCCCTCATTTTCCCCTGCCACTCTGTGGGGGGGCAGCAGGGAAGGGGGGTCATGCCTGGGATGTCTCCCTGGATTATCTGCCCTCACTTTTTCAATTCGCACCAGGGGAAAACAAAAACATGAAACCATTTTTTTCTCTCAAATCAAAATTCTGGGCCCACAAAACTGTCAGTCATTTTAGTGAGTACACAATGTGGCCATTTATTATCTGGGGTTAGTTGAACATGATTACACTCCTGATGAAAGATTTCCATTGACTGCTTATTTCCTTCTTGGATTTATTTATCTATCTAGCCATCCATCTATTCATTTATTAAAATGTTTATATACCATCTTTTACCCTGGCTCAGGGTGGCTTATAACTAAGACATCGTACTGTAATAAGGCCCCAAAGTCCTCCTCCCAGCTTAACAAAATCTAGTAAAGCCTAAATACATGCAATAAAATGCTTACAACCTATACTCCATTAAAAGCTCTGGTACATTTAAGGTATTGGTGCTTATCGGGGAGGAGCCACATATCTGAAGAGACACTTCTTGCTCTACAAGCTCAAGCACCAGTTCCAATCCACCTCTCCGTCTTTGCCTCTGAATTTATTAACTCTGCAGAAGACTGAAGTCAGGCCTTTCAGTTACTGGGGAAAGTTCATGGTAAAGACTATCGAAGGGGAGCGGTGGCACAGTGGGTATATCCCACTGCTTAACATCTGAACTGTGTCAGTTCGAGCCCCGCGCTGGTGTGAGCACCCAGCCTGTTGTCCCTAGCTCATCATCCAACCAGCGATTCGAAAGCCTCTGTGAGTAGATAAAATGGGAACCACTCCTTAGAGAGGGTGGTCACACCAACTCCCCTGTGGGAAGGTGTTAGCTGTCGGTTGTGACGTCCTGCTCCGGGATCGGAAGGCAGAAGATTCTACTTGGCTACAGAAAAATCCCTGCAGTGGGATGCTCCAGCCAGGCGGTGGCAGTGTGGCGATACGACATACGAGTCCTGAAGCCCCAACGTCATCAAGCCGGTTGACGCAGCCGTTCGGGACATGACTGATCCAAAGCCAGAGACGTTTCCACCGTGCAGTTATGGCATGTGCAATTAAAATGAATTATATGTTGTCTTTCCTATCCCCTATCAAACATTGTTAGTCCCTTGTCTAAAAGTGTAACTGTAAATTGCTTTGAGCCCACTTGTGGGGAAAGCGATTAATAAATTGAAAGTTGTTGTTACTATCATCATCATCATCATCATCATCATCATCATCATCATCATCCAATGAGGTGAGGTGGTGGGACCCTTCCTTGTCAAAAGGCCTGAGAAATAGTACGGTTTCAAAGGGCTGTCTCTTAAGTTTCAGTAGGTCTATGTTGCCATGGTGATATTACTGGATTTCTTTTAAATGCCTAGCTCTGCAATTATTGATACTTCATTGTCTTTACTGGCATATATTTTATTGGCTTTTTGGTGTTCTGTAAGCTGCCTTAAACCTCTGGTGACAGACACGGGAAAATGTTCTAATAAAATAATAAATTTTAATAACTCAATTTTCTTGTGTACATCCAGTGCAAGTTACCTTTACCCCAACCACTGCTCCTTAGGAACTAGATTGAAGCCCTCCAGACTGGGAAATTATCTTATTTTTAAACCTGCTTAAATCCGCAGACCTGTGGAACAAGACAAAATGTAATCATACCCCAGAGTTAGATTCCAGATTTTGACCATGGTGGAACACCCCTGCCCTGCTCTGGTCACATGATGGAGCTCAGCGTGCCATGTGATCAGTTTCATGGGACCCAGTTATACATTCATTCCCTATATATATCTAATTCCCAACATGGCCCCCTGCGTGCGGATACTTATTTCTGCAGATTGGGGCACATGGAGGGAAAAGAGATTATCCTGCACATTTGGGGCAACCCCCCCCCCAGCTGTGCAGAAAAATCCAAAAACTTTAAAAAAGGATATGGGGATATTTAAATTCCCCCAAAAGTACAACAGCTTTTTCTGCTCATGCGCAGAGAAAGGACTTACCAAGAACGAGAAGCTTTCTCTCTTTCTGAGCAGGTGACTGCCCTTAGCAACGGCTTTCCTAGTGACGAGGCCTTTGCTGGCTTTTCTGCTTTTGGGAAGCCGGGAGCAAAGAGAGATGGAAAGCAGGGGGTGGCTTTATGGCTGAGCCTGCACTGGCTCAGCCTCCCAGGCACTGCCACTGCTGCCGGGCTCAAAGTTAGGGGAGAAAGAAGGGGGTGATTGGCTTGGTGGGGGGGAAAGAAGGGGGATGGCTTGCAGGGGGGGAGAGATCGACTTGGTGAAGAGTTGTAAAGAAAAGGGAGGGATTGGCTTGGGGAGAGAAAGAAAGCGGGAGGGAGAGAGGGAAGGAAGCAAAGGTGGGAGAATGCCTCCTCTCCGCAAGTTTCTTGCGGATCCACCCTTGTTCATTCTCTATACATCAGTGGTTCTCAACCTTCCTAATGCCACAACCCTTTAATACAGTTCCTCATGTTGTAGTGACCCCCAACCATAAAATTATTTTCATTGCTATCATAAGACCATCGAAAATTTGTGTTTTCCGATGGTCTTAGGCGACCCCTGCGAAAGGGTCGTTTGACACCCAAAGGGGTCGCAACCCACAGGTTGAGAACCGCTGCTATACATGATTAATTTCCCTTATTTTTGTTCATATTTGGAAACAACAGAAGCCTACAGAATACGGCTCATAAATATTCCTCTCTCCTCCTCTGGCTTGTTTGCTTATTTTGGCATACGCTTAGTCACAATTAAGCCATATTGATGCAATGTTTAAATCATTTCTGCATGAGTTCTGCCCAAGGGGTCGGCATGACAAAGCTCTTTCCGCCAATTCAAATATAAGGCCTTTTTATCATAGGCATAATTTTGCGCTCTTATTACAATGGCAAAATAAACAAATGCCTCACAACTGCAGCTTCTGTTTATCATGGAATGCCTGTACGTTGGGAGGGAGCATTTTGGTAATTTGATAAATAACAATTTATCCAATTGTTTGGGATGTTTCTGACTTATAACATTGTCTTACAGTGCTTGATAAATCCTCAGGAGGAGAAGTGGAGAAGAAAGACTTCCTGCCCCAAACTCTACCAATATGTACCTAGCATACATTCTGCCATTTTGGAAATTGCTATCTAAGGGAAGGGAACTGTCACAGAGATGAAACTGGTTACTAGATGTTAGATGAGAGCCAGTGTGGTACAGTGGTTAAAGGGTCAGACTCGGGTCTGTGAAACTCAGGTTCAAATCCTCACTCTGCCATGGAAGCTTGCTGGGTGACCCTGGGCTAGTCACATGCTCTCAGCCTAACCTACGCTCACAGGGTTGCTGTGAGGATAAAATGAAGGAAAGGAGAACAATGTAAGCTGCTTTGGGTCCTCACTGGGGGGAAAGGCAGGATATTAAAAAGTAAATAAATAAAATAAGTAAAACTTTGCCACAGTACAGGTGCCACTCTATGGTAGGGCGGGGACTGTACGGTTATATTCTTGTTCACTTTTTTTCTTTTGTTTTCATATGTTGTTATCCTGAAGCTTTTTGCTTTCACCAGTTTTTGTAGTTCTTTTTTTTAATGTGTGTGTGTGTGTGCACGTGCACACCTGGAAGTCATGGCGGCCTCTGGTGACTGACCCCTACTGGGGACCTGGAGGATATTCAGAGAGGTGGCTGAATAAAGCCTGTCCCCACCTCCTGCCTCTGGTATTCTAAGGAGAGCTCCCATCCAAGTACTTACTAGAGACAACCCTGCTTAGCTTCCAAATCTTATGTGACTGGGCTTCCCTGAGCTATCCAGGTCAGGGCAGTTTTTGTAGTTCTTGATACTGCTTTCTTTTATGCCATCCTTATGATATTTACTAGGAGTGAGGCTCGTTGTGGGAAGAAATACAACGAGCTCTAGAAGGAAGCTCCAGGTGAATGACCCAGCTGTAGCTGGTGGGGCGGCAGAGGGAAAGGGGAAATAGAGGGAGGCAAACTGTGTTTATTTCCTTCTGGTTAGCTATAAGGCCTTTTGATACTGTCCATGGGGCACCTCACATGTCTCTTGAGAAACCTGTATAAGGGTCAAGAAGCGACAGAAGGTTTCGCATAGGAAAAGGAGTACGACAAAGATGTATATTGTCACCTTGCTTATTTAATATATATGTAGACTACATCATGCGAAATGCTGGCCTGGATGAATCACAAGCGGGAATTAAGATTGTTGGGGAAAAGATCAACAACCTCAGATATGCAGACGAAACCAAATGGCAGAAAGTGAAGAGGACCTAAAGAGCCTCTTGCTCAGGATAAAACAGGAAAGCGCAAAAGTGGGCTTGCAGCTCAACATCAAAAAAACTAAGATCATGGCATCCGGCCCCATCACTCCTTGGCAAATAGAAGGGGGAGTCATGGAAGTAGTGACAGACTTCACGTTCCTGGGATCCCAGATCACTGCAGAAAGTGACAGCAGCCATGAAATTAAAAGATGCCTGCTTCTTGGGAGGAAAGCGATGGCGAACCGAAACAGCATGATAAAAAGTAGAGACATCACATGGTCAAAGCAATGGTATTCCCAGTAGTCATGTATGGCTGCGAGAGTTGGACTATAAGGAAGGCCGAGCGCCGAAGAATAGATTCTTCTGAACTATGGTGCTGGAGAAGACTCTTGAGAGTCCCTTGGACTGCAAAAAGATCAAATCAGTCAATCCTAAAAGAAATCAACCCTGACTGTTCCCTGGAAGGCCAGATAATGAAACTGAAGCTCAAATACTTTGGCCACCAAATGAGAAGGGAGCACTCACTGGAGAAGACCCTGATGCTGGGAAAGATTGAAGGCCAAAGAAGACGGGGACGGCAAAGGATGAGATGGTTAGACAGTGTCATAGATGCAATGAACATGAAATTGAGCCAACTTCAGAGGACGGCAGAAGACAGGAAGGCCTGGCGAGATCTGGTCCATGGGGTTGCAAAGAGTCGGACTCGACTGTGCGACTGAACAACAACAACAGCTATAAGGCAGGGCTGTCTGAAGTCATTTTGCTGCCCTGTGGATAGTATGGGAGGACAGCCTCATGGTAACAGGTATGGTTCCCTCCACCCCTGACTTATAATTGTAATGAGAGTATAATGACTTATAATTGTAATGAGAGTGAACGGAATGAGTTAACTGGTTGTAGCCAGCATGGGTTTATCAAGAATAAGTCATGCCAGACCAACCTTATCTCCTTTTTTGACAGAGTTACTAAAATGGTTGACTCTGGCAATGCTGTGGATATAGTGTGTCTAGATTTCAGTAAAGCATTCAACAAAGTTTCTCATAATATCCTTGAGGATAAGCTGGTTAAGTGTGGGCTGGATGGTGCAACCGTTGGATGGATTCATGGTTGGTTGAAAAATCATACGAGTGCTCGTAAATGGTTCTGTGTCTACTTGGAGGGAAGTCTCGAGTGGAGTGCCACAGGGCTCAGTCCTAGGCCCGGTGTTGTTCAACGTTTTTATAAATGACCTGAAGGAAGACATAGAGGGGATGCTTATCAAATTTGCAGATGACACGAAGTTAGGTGGGATTGCTAATTCTGAAGAAGACAGAGTCAGGATTCAAAATGATCTAGATAGGCTGGAACAGTGGGCTGAGACAAATAAAATGAATTTCAATAGAGATAAATGCGAAGTCCTACACTTGGGTATAAAAAAAATCAAAGGCATAGCTATAGAATGGGAGGGGCTTGGCTTGACAGCAGCACATGTGAACGGGATCTAAGTGTTCTGGTTGATCACAAGCTAAACATGAGCCTGCAGTGCGATGCGGCTGTGAAGAAAGCTAATGCAATCTTAGGATGCATTAACAGAAGCATTGTGTCCAGATCAAGGGAGGAGGTAGTTCCACTCTATTCTGCTATGGTCAGGCCTCACCTGGAGTATTGTGTCCAGTTTTTGGGCACCACATTTTAGGAAGGATGTTGACAAGCTCGAGCGTGTCCAGAAGAGGGCAACCAGGATGGTGAGAGGGTTGGAATCCAAGTCTTATGAGGAAAGGCTGAAAGAGTTGGGTATGTTTAGCCTGGGAAAGAGAAGGCTTAGAGGGGACATGATTGCAGTCTTCAAGTATTTGAAGGGCTGTCATGTAGAAGATGGAGCAGATCTATTCTGTCTTGCTCCGGATTGCAAGACTAGATCTAATGGGTGGAAATTGTAAGGGAGTCGTTACCGGCTAAATATCAGGAGAAACTTCCTAACTGTAAGAGTGGTTGAGCAGTGGAACAGACTGCCTTGGGAGGTAGTGGATGTTCCTTCGCTGGACGTTTTCAAGCGGAGGCTGGACGACCATCTTTCGGATATGTTGTAGGTATGTAGGGCTATCTTTCAAGCTATGCACCTGCAGAGTGCAGGGGGTTGCAGGATGACCTGCAAGGTCCCTTCCATCTCTAACATTTTATGATTCTATGATTCTATATGATTGGTTGAATGAAAATTCTTTTTATTTGATGCACAAATGTGTTTCTGACCTTTGGTAAAACACCAGGCAGAAAGAAGGTTGCTATAACTGCAAACTCAAATAAATAAGGTTGCTTTTTTTTTTTTTTTTGCAGTGTTTTATATTCTAGGTACTGTTAATGTACATGGGTGTGTTAGAGAATGAACTTGATACTTTGCTTTATGGACTTATATTTATTGCTATACACAATGGATTGTGCACACACACACACACACAGGCTCAGAGAACTGTACATTTCAAGTCACCTGTTGTGATGCAACACAAGCCTTACACGTGAATAAGGTTTAAGCTACACAGTTAACAGCCTGGTGAAGAAGCACACACCTCCATTATTGTGAGCAGTAAGAAACAACAGCTTTGAGAAGAGACAGCCCCCATATCTAGTTGTGATCACGTAGGACACATCATTGCTTTGTTCCTGCATTGGTATTTCCTGCCAAATGGACATTTGGTTTACAATGAAAATGGCCAGCTTTATCAACACTTCAATGAAGCATCCTGACGCCAAGGTTTTCACACCTGCCCAGATGTCCTCCTTTGAGTAAGGTATTAGATTACAATATGGCCACTCCTGATAGGTAACCTCCCACTCTTATGGGCAACCAATAGGATTCGTTTTGGGACGGACTAACAGGTAGGTGGGTCCTTAGGTTGGAACAGTTACCTCCCACCCAATGGACCACCTATAAAAGGAAAAGACCATTTACCTGGCCCTTCCTAGCTAGCAATCCCCGCAACAACGCCTATCTGCTTTATACTCCCCTTGAGTCCCACTTGCTATCCCCAAAGCCTTGCCTCTACTTTGATCTCTTGATCTGCAGTCAAGAGACCCACACGTTCTGGCTGGTTCTAGTCGTGTGTGAATTCTCCCTAGATTTCTATTTCTTCCCATCCATTCATCATTGGAACAACCAAGCTGCGAAGACAGATAAGTATCACCCATCATCACCCCCACCTGCTAATGCAACCGTGCTTATTTTAATACTGTATTTCTAAGGAACTTGATTGAATATGTGAGTGCATCAGTATTGTTTGTATGAGATTTATATTCTTTAAGTAAAAGACATTTATTTTAACAACACCAGCCTCTACTCCTTCTCTGGTAACCCTTGGTGGGAACAGGACCTTGGTATAGTTGGAAAGGACCCATTTATAAATTGCCCATTGCTGTAAATAAAGCAATTCGGCTAACAGGTGGAGGAGATAGGACTAAGTGAAGGCGCTGAATGCTATAGTGCTCTTTGGAAAGGAACAATGGGGGCTGTTGCTGTATTGCTTCTACTTTGATAACTAGACCAGGTAATTTGGAACGTCAAAATTTTGGGAGAAATTTGGGTGTGGAGAGAATTGGAAGCATCCCTAATATTAGGAGTGTTACTGAATTTCAAGAGCAAACTATTTATTCCAAGATTTGCTGCTTCTGATTTGGGTTCTCTCAGCTTGGGATGAATCTGCAGTGGTTGTTCCCCCCAGCCAGACTAATGAAATGCTGTGGTTTGGATTCTGCAAATCCATCTTGCTGGCACCAGGAGCCTTCAGTTGCCAAAGAGCCTCCTGCGTCAGTAGAAGACACTTTGTACCAGAGGGAGGCACTGTTGATTGTGAAATGTATCCATGTCGTCGACCCCATTAGAATTGATTACTGTTAAAATGGATTTCTATTTTTGCATCAATTGTGTATAAATTTCATATATAATTGTGAAGTGGGGTGGCACTTTCTGAACATTCCACATGCCCCTAAATCAGTTGGCTCCATGATGTGTCACTCAGAAGCTGTCCCTATCCACTGGCTGCGTTGCCTGAGTTCCGCCTCCAATATTCCAAACAGTTTGCTGTTCCTCTCCCCCCCATAGCCAGTCAGAACACAGAGGTCATTTGCATATGTAGCCTGATTGGCCTTTGTCTCTAACATTCTAAACAGTTTGCTGTTGCTGTTGGGAGTAATTGAATGTGTCCATATCCCAATCTTCCCTTATACGGTCACTGGAGTTGCCAATCATCCTGTGGGGCCTGGAGATCTCCCAGAAATCACTGTGTTCCCCAGCCACAGCACATCATTTCCCCTACAGAAAATTTCCCAGCTATTACAACTGATGTCCAGATGACCAAGATCAGTTCTCCTGGAGACAACGGCTGCTTTGGCCAGTGGACTCTATGGCATTATACCCTGCTGAGGTCCCTCCCCACCCCAAACCCTCCCCTCAAATCTACAGGTATATCCCAACCCAGAGTTGGCAACCCTGTAACTGGCTATGGAACCACTTTCCAGACCCTTGGAACCCAGAAGACGTGGCATAGGAGGAGGTGGTTTTCTACCTTAGCTGCCACTGCATAACCCCAAATCAACATTTTAAAGTGTCGTATTAACACACATTCAGATCAGTGATATAGTAGGAAAATATATAAAAGAAATATAAAGCTGTGGTACACTGCGCATGAACCAATTCCAGAATTCCAGAGCAATCCTGTGTTGCACCTGCACTGTGGCGGCCAGCAGAGGAGGAGGGCTGGGATGCTACGGTTGGAAAATGTAACTTTTATCTCAGGGAAGGTAATTATAAGATCTTGAACAGATGGCACACAACACCTGTGCAGATGTAGTACATATGTAAAAAAAAGAGTAATGGGGCTTGTTCTTTTGACCATATGTCTTGAAAAAGTGACCCAGAACTGTGGCAAGATGTAGTTAAGCAGATGACAGATCACAGGCCACAGTATATATCCTCCCCCACAGACACACACACCTCTTGTACAACATGGGCAGAACAATCCTTAACTGTGCCAGTGCTGTGGCGGCAGTGGCGGCCATGCAGCTGTGGCGCCACCAGTTGCCTCCTTAAAGGGGAGAGTTACACGGCAGCCGAATGGGAAGAAAGTTGCCCCAACAGTGCTGCCGGGTGCTGCCACAGCGGTGTCCGTGGTGACCACAATGCGGCTTTCAATTCCGGTGTTGTTGCAAGGCGGAGGTGGCATGATAGACAGGGCAGGCAGGAACAAGAAGAGTCATGAGTCGCGGAGGCCAAGCCAAGTGTCTGTCACGGGCAGGGGGCAGAGAGGGGCAGGCCACAGGACTGATGCTCCTCCTTTGCTGCACAAACCCCCTTAAAGAGACCAGTTCCTGTTACAAGCCCCGGCCATCTGTCAGTGGGGAGAAGGCCACCACCCACCAGCCCCGCAGGCACCCCAAGGTGGTGCTCTGCACACACAGTGTGCAGGGTAATAAGGGCTGAAGATGGACAAGAACATGGCTGTGAAGGTGTCCCTGCTCATTGCCCCTCGCTGCAGCAAGAACCCCTCCAGGTGCCTGACAGCTGCAGTTACAGATGCTGCCAATCCCCCTATCCATCCACATTCCAGGGTGGAAAGGATTCCCGCCACTCATGATGGATCTCTAGCCACTCCCGCTGAACCCTTGTACCCCATCCCCATCCCAGGTGCGCCTCACCTCCCTGTCTGGGAGCCTGGCTGCCTTGACCGTCCTCCAGGAGAGCCAGTTTGGTGTAGGGGTTAGGAGCGCGGACTCTAATCTGGGAGAACTAGGTTTAATTCCCCCCCTCTCCACATGCAGCTGCTGGTGTGACCTTGGGTCAGTTACAAGCAGTGTTCCCTCTAAGCTGAGTTAGTGTGAGCTAGCTCACATTTTTTTAGCCTCCGGCTCACACATTTTGTCTTAGCTCAGGAAGGATGGCTCCAGAGCAAACTAATTTATGCAGTAGCCCAATCGCTTGCTCACAACTTTAATGTCAGTAGCACACAAAGCAGAATTTTTGTTCACAAGACTCCACAGCTTAAAGGGAACATTGGTTACAAGTTCTTTCAGAGCTGTTTTCTCAAGGGCAGTTCTCGAAAGAGCTCTCTCAGCCGCTCTGAGACCCCTTTGGGTAGTGAAGGGCAGGGTATAAATCCAATCTCCTCCTCTTCTTCTTCTCTTCCCCATCACTCAGTGCCACCTCCTCCTCGCTAGACACATGGGGGCAGGGTCCTTGGCAAAAGGTCCTGTCAGCTATGCTGCCATGATGTTTATGGGCAGGAGTGCCTTTGCTTGACCTGTGTACCAGCTCCCTGGGGGGAGGTTTTTATTGGGGTTTTTTTCAGACTACAAAACTACAACAGAAAATATAGGAAAGGGAACTACATCTAGGGAATAAAGAAAAAAGACCCACAACCAGGGGTCTTTTGGGGCTGGAGCACACCAGGAGCCCGCGCTAATGGCGGCAGTGGCAAGCCCCGCCCCCAGCTCCCCACATTTCGGCTCGAGGGGAGCCAGAGAGCCCCGCCACCACGTCCCCCGGGCCCGCGCCGGAGCGGTGAGGCCATTCCTAACAGTGATGATGTTACTGCCTCTATAGCTCTTACAATAAGGTATAACCTTATGATAAGCATGTACTCAATTGTTTGGCTGTGGAACCTTACAGGTCCCAGGGGTGTTTAGGAGCACCCTGGCTCTGGAGATGGGGGCATGGTGATGGTGGAATTCCTCTCCCTCATGGGGGAGTTCAGTACCCAGCTGCTCTAGCTGCTACTGCATCCTGTGCCCTCCTTGCTGACCTCAGAGGATGGGCCCACAGCAGCATCCCCACTCTGCAAGTCATCTTCGGGGTGGAGGGACATTGGTCAGGATGGGGGGGGAGGCAGTGAGTGGCAAGACCTGGTCCCCATAGCAGGGGCCAGGTGGTAGCAGTGACTATGACACTCACCACACAGGACCTCAGCACTGTGGCCACCCACCACCATGGGGGTATCACTCCCCTCATGATGGCCTCTGGTTCCAGCAGACCCTCCTCCACTGTGCGCTCAGAAGGAACACCTTTGGCCACGAGGGCTTGGACACGCTTCTGAGCGGGATGGAAGGAATCATTCCAGTGCTTCCAAGTGGACATCTCCATCTTGATGGCATGACCCAGGGCAGACACCCATTCCAGGAGATGGTGGAGCTGCCCCTGGCAGTGGCAAGGGCAATATTCACATGCTCGAGCACCAACCTGTACAGCAGTGCTTTCTCAGCCTCGATCCAGTTTGGCTGGTGATGGCACTCCCTGTCACCAGATGTTGCAGTGGCCACGCCACTCCCACAAAAGGGAATTTAGAGATGTATCCCCTGCTGCCATATTTGTTGATGCCATATTGCAAAGATGAGCCACCGGACCATGGAGCCTACAGCCAAGCCCATTGACAAACACATATGGTCACTGAGTGGGCATTTGGCCAGTTGAAGGTGCCTCCACCACATAGGGGGCTGCAGAGTATGCAGCCTCTGGAAGTGGTGAAGCTGTGCGCAGTGTGCACCATGCTCCACAACATTGCCAAGCATCAGTACCTTCCACCTCCCCTTGGTGGGGTTGATGTGGGCCGGGGAACGGGACCCCGTGTTGTCACTGGGGGCTTCTGTGAGGCAAGACCTTCAGGGACCTCTTGAGCGGGAGCGAGCGCGTGCATGCATGCATCTGGCAGCAGAGGCATCCCAAGAGCTGCACCGGCAGCTGGGAGGTCTCTCCTTCCCAGAGGCTGACCAGGGAATGACGGGCCTGCTGGTGGCCCACCCATGATGCCCAAACCTCATCATGGGGCTTGAGGGTACCTCCAGCCCCAGATGGGCTTCCCCCTTCATTTTTTAAAAAAAGTTTTATTTATAAGTTTGTACAATAAAATAAAAATAAACATATTCAAAATTACAAAGCTTTTCGAGTCTATTTTTTCGCTCTTTCTCTATCCACTCATATAGTCCTAACCATCTTTTTTCATAACTGCTTTCGTCTTTCCCCCCTAGTATTACATTTAACTTATCAACTTCTGCCACTTCCAATAGTTTATATATTATTTCTTCCTTCTGAGGTATTTTATCCGATTTCCAATATTTGGCCCAAAGGATTCTTGCCGCCGTCAAAATGTACATCATCACATAAACGTCATTTTTGTCAAATTCCATTGGGACCATATTTAGCAGGTAGATTTCAGGGCTAAGTGGTAACTCCACCCGCAGCACCTCTCTTATGATTATCTGTATTTTCTTCCAATACTTTTGTACTTTAGCACAGCGCCACCACATATGGATAAAGGAGCCAACGTTATTTCCACATTTCCAACAATTACTTGAACAATTTGGGAAACAATGTGCAATTTTTTCAGGGCTTCCCTTTCATGAGGGCTGGACCTCCTGGCTACGTGAGCAACCTCGTCCATTTATTTATTTATTTATAAAATTTATTTATTTATAAAATTTAAAATTTAAAAAACAGTCAGTAGCTATAAGTCGAAACAGCAGCAAAAAATAAAATCGGGAAGGGGGACACATTCACGATATCTGGGGAGTTTCCTCAATACAAGTAATGAACCTCGTCCATGGCTGTCATAGTGGCCTCTCTCCTCCAGCAGCTGCCTTGCACGAGTCCCAGTACACCCGACCACCTGGTGTGCAGCATTCATGTGTTTCTAGGGTCCTACTGTTCTCTCCCATGGCTGCCAGGTTCAGGAAGGTGACACCATGTCCAGTGTTGTTCGGTGACACCATGGTAGGTATAGGGGTAGGGGTAGGGGACTGGGACAGAGGAAAAAAATTTAGGCCATGGGCTGTGTTCCCTCTAAGCTGAGTCACAGTTTTTTAGCCTCCAGCTCACACGTATTTGTTTTAGCTCAGGAAGGATGGATCCAGAGCAAACTAATTTATGCAGTATCCAAACGGCTTGCTCACAACTTTAAATGCCAGTCGCTCACAAAGTAGAATTTTTGCTCACAAGACTCCACAGCTTAGAGGGAGCGTTGACTGGGACCCCTTGCTTTACCTGCTTACACATGGCTGCCCCTTGGGATCCTGGTGGAGCGCATTTGCGGACCAAAAACTGGGAGAGATCAGCCACAACGTGTGGGACTTTGCTCTCCCTGTGGTCTCTTCCCCCCAGGTGCTTGCCCAGTGATGCTTGGTGCCCTGTCTGTGTTGTGCCTGCCACCAGGGTGCGTGTGCGCTCACTCTAAGTCTGCATGGCAGGGAGCTGGCAGACAGGATTCCTTGCCATGGGCATTACCTCTGGAATTCTAGGGAGACTTTTTGGAACCATTTGTAGGGTGGGGGGGCTGTGATTGGGTCCCAAGGAGGGGCGTGGCTGGAGTGGGGGAGTGTGCTGATTGGGTGCGTGCCTAGTCAATATCCTGAGCAGCTTGGGGTCCCATAGGCGTGGCCACAGTGGGGTGGGGGAATGAATTTGAAGTTACCAACACCATTTTTTCTGGTACGTTGCGCCTGCTCGCGAAGGTGTTCCCAGGCTGAAAATACTTCATAAGTTGCCTATGTACCGCCAGGGCTATTTTTGGGCAGGAACGCACAGGAACGGAGTTCCGGCTGGCTCCTGAGTTGGCCACGCCCAGCAGGAGCTCATTAGCATAACAGGCCACACCCAACAGCAGAAACTCATTAGAATTGGCTACATTAGGGGTGTGTGGCCTAACATGCAAAGGAGTTTCTGCTACAAAAAAAGCCCTGGGTTTTGACCACAAACAAGGTAAACAGAATAAGAAGCAAAAGGTGGGTGTGGCCAATGACCACACTTCTGGTAACATGGGGTGTGTGGCCTAATATGCTAATGAGCTGTGCTATCAGGAGTGTGGCCTAATATGGTAATGAGTTTCTGCTGTTGGGTGTGGCCTGTTATGCTAATGAGTTCCTGCTGGGCTTTTTCTACAAAAAAAGCCCCGAGTACCGCCATGTCCCCGGGACACCCACACCTATGCTGGTGGTGGGGTTTGTGCCATTGCGCTGCCCAGGGGTCTTGTTGTAGAAAAAGAGCTGCCGGAGCTCATTAGCATAACTCATTAGCATAACTTATTTGCATATGCCATGCCCCCTGACATCACCGGAAGTGACAGAAGGCCACACCCCCTGACATCACCGGAAGTGTGTCAGAAGGCCCGGCTACTTACCCTCCTGCTTCATCCTCATTCCCAAACGGAATGAGGATCGAAGCAGAGGGTGGGGTAAAGAAGGGGGCGGGGCTTCACCACATGACCGCCCCGCCCCCTAGAGGTTCTCTTCCGGAGCTCCGTACCTGAGAGCTCCCCCCCGACTAGAGCCCTGGCGCTGCCAGTGTATGGCTGCAGAGCTCCTGCACCAGTGGGACTGCACTGGTACGTAACTCCTACGTAACTCCTCTCATTCATTTGTTTTTTTGGAACATCTAAACAGCTCATAAAACTGTAACCATAACAGAGACATGTAAAATAGGGATGCCAGCTTCCAGGTAAGTACCTAGGGATGGTACCTAGGGACCCCCCAGAATTGCAGCTCATCTCTAGACTACAGAGATCGGTTCCCCTGGAGAACATGGGTGTTTTGGAGGGTGGACTGCACTCCACTGAGGTTCTGGTCCTTCCCAGGCTTCTGCCACAAATCTCCAGGAATTTCCCAACCAAAATCTGGCAACCCTATCCCCCATCTCCCACCAGTGGCTCGGGGGACCTGGCAACCCTATGTAGCAATATAATTATCATTCTCAAAAGTCTGTTCCATTATAAGCACCAATGGAGAACAATTTATCTTGAAGGAATAACAGTACGTTGGCAGCGGGGTGGTGGTGGTGGTGTCTAACCCCATAAGTGTAGATGTCATTTTATTTGAATATAGAATTTAGGAGCTGCGGTGGCTCAAGTGGTTAAGACGCTGAACTGCAGGCTGTGGAAGGTCAGTAGTTCAGCAGTTCGAGACCCGGGTGCCGCATGATGGAGTGAGCTCCCGTCTCTAGTTCCAGCTCCTGCCAACCTAGCAATTCGAAAGCAAGACATTGCAGGTAGATAAATAGGTACCACTTCGGTGGGAAGGTAACAGCGTTCCGTGCGCCTTGGTGTTTAGTCATGCTGGCCACATGACCACGGAAACGTCTTCGGACAGCGCTGGCTCTTCGGCTTTGAAACGGAGATGAGCACCGCAACCCTAGAGTCGGATTCGACTGGCTTTCGAGCAAGGGAACCTTTACCTTTACTTTTATTTCTACAGTCCTTAGACCAGTCATACAAAAAGAAGTCTGAACACAGAGACGTGTGCATTTGAAAGTGTCAGTATGTGTGAATGCTACTATGTACCAAAGCTAGAAAATACATTTCCCTATTCAGATAAAAATGTAACCTTGCCTATCAGGACTATTGCAGGAAGAGGATATTCATTTGGATGCATGTACAATTGGATCCCCCCCCCCGAATGTAAAGTCTGAAAAGTTCTAACGAAGTTTGGGTTTAAACAGCTGCCCTGTCAACATCCAGGAAGTCCAACTATAACTAAAACCAAGCACCCTAAGGTGGTTGGAGAGACAGGCCACATACCACTGTCAGCAGCCACCTTTAGTTTTATGTAAGGCAGGAGGGGAAGAGATGCTCATAATTGTGCAAAGGCCCGTCAGGGCGTCCTCCTATTTACATATAAATAGTTCTGACCAGAGCCCTGCTTGCTCCCAACAATGGTTAACTTAATTTATTGTCCTTTGGCAAGTGAATAGTCATTGGTTTTCTAGCACTTTAACCTTGGCAAACCCTTGGGGAAATAAAAATTAGATTGAGAGAAAATTACTACTGGTGGGGAACAGCATAAAAGTGACAGTAGCATATATAAACCTCAGGCTGCAGCGGAATAATGTGTCATATTATTGTAGGCTGTCTTCTGAGGTTCAATATTACTTCTGTGATTTACACTGGTGTCATTTTCCCCATGTAATTTTTTCCTCTTGCCCCAGGGAATCCAGCCCCTTTGGGTCTTCTTCTTCTTCTTTTTTTAAATTAGGGGAAAGGATTAACCATGGATCCACCAGAACAGAATTTGTTATGCACAACAAGCAATGTGAGACGGACTAGAGTTTCAGATGGCTAAAGATTGTACGGCAGTGTCTGTTAACCTTCCCAAACCCATCTTGAACCCCTGGCAGCATCATAGAACACACACTCATCTGCAAGTACACGGCAAGCAATCACACAACATATAGGGGAGCGGTGGTGCAGGCAGTAAAGAGCCTGCAAAAAAAGTTAAAATCTATCAACGAGCAGCCAGTAGGCTGTTCGAGTCCCACCGCGGCCGGGGTGAGCTCCCGGCCCTTGTCCTAGCTCCTGCCCACCCAGCGATTCAAAAGCTTGCAAGTAGATAAATGGGTACCTGCCTTAGGTGCAGGGGGCACCCGCCTTCGGAACGGCGACAGGAAGGAGTGGCGGTGTTGGCGACGGCGGAGCAATCCGGCAATCCAGCGGAGGATGGCGGCGAAACATCGAGTAGGCGAGTAGGGATTGGTCCGAAGGCGCGGCGACGTGATGGTGTGGGCTCGGCCGGAGCCAACCAGGACAGAGGCCGGTGCAACAAGCATCACATAGCCGCAGGCAATGGAACCACCCCAGCAGGAGCCGCTACAGAGCCAAGCCAAAGCCACCACGCAGAAGCAGAGGAGAGAAGAGCCGCTGAAGACCAGCTAGCCGGTAGGGCGCCTGGTAGGCATTCCCCTCCCCAATACTGTGTGTGGCCTTAGTTAGAAGCGTAAATTGTACTATGTAAACCGCTCAGAGCCCTTCATGGGTGAGCGGTCTAGAATTAAAAAAAACAACAACATCATAGTGATGGGACAGAAAAACAAGGAGCCAGGCAGAGCAAGCCTAAGGGGGTGTGGGGGTGCTGAAAGCGCTCAACTGACCCTTGTGTTGGCATATGTCTGAGATGCATCAGTGTAAGAGCCAGTTACAATGGTCACAGCCCCCCTGCGCCGATCCATCGCTCTCAGGCGCTGGAGGAGAGCTGCAGGGGCTGCCCATCAGCCTAACCAAGGATAGGCCCCTGCGCCGGCATGGCTGTGGGCAGTTTTGGGGGCATGGTCAGAGTTAGTCAGCCCCCTGAGCCCTTTCAGCCTGGGAATGCTCCCCACCAGAGGTGTAAAGTTAACACCAATAAAAAAACATGGTGTAGCCCATAGGCGGGGGTTACAGTGGACAGAATTACTGCTACGGCAGTTCCGTGGTCGGACCACCACGCTCTGAAGGCCCGCATGAATGTGCCACCCTGGCCCTGTTTGGGCGGCGAGCGTATTTTAGCTCACCTGTGGAGACAAATGGACCCTATGCGGTTCCCAGGGGTAAATTCCTGCAGCGGAGCTCCGGCAGTAAAGAGCCCAGGGGGCAGGCACATGCAACAAGCCCCACCCTCTCCTCCCAGCAGCCCTAAGTCAGAGCAAGAAGCAGCCAGGTAAGTTGCAGAGCTCCCCCGGTCCAAAACAGTCCAGTGGCACCTTTAAGACCAAGTTTTATTCAGGTACAAGCTCTCCCTCCTCTGCGAGGACAGATCTGCACGTTCCCCCCCCCCAATAGCTAGCAATCCAAAACAGTCCAGTGGAGCCTGAGCGGTGGGTGTTGCCTTCTGACACACTTCCAATGATGTCAGGGGGTATGGCATACGCAAATAATTTATGCTAATGAGTTATGCTAATGAGCTCCTGCACCTCTTTTTCTACGAAATGACCCCTGGCGGTTCCAAATGGCTCTGCGGGATCCGATGCCCCCTGGCGGCTCATTGGTTGAGCTTGTCGAGGACTGGCAAGGATGACTCTCAGCAGCCATCGATGAGATTGCTCCCCGACGTCCTCTGTGCCCCTGCTCTAAACTCGCTCCATGGTATGCACAGGAGCTGAGGTTGATGAAGCGGGAGCTTAGACGGCTAGAGAGACAGTGGCGATGCACTCGGGATGAAGCGACAAGAGCATCTTCTAGGACGTTTATGAGATCCTATGAGATGGCCGCCAAGGCCACGAAAAGAGAATATTACACGGCCACGATTGCATCTGCGAGCTCTTGCCCAGCCCAATTATCTAGAACAATTCGGTCTATTACTACTCTGCCACAGGGCAGACCAAATGATAAGGAATTGGAGATTGGCTGTGAGACTTTTGCAAGCTATTTCACAGATAAAGTCTCGTCGCTCCGCCACAACCTCCCCGCCACAGTTCAGACAGTGACGGAACTCACATCTTCTTGTCAAGTTTTGGATTATTTCAGTCCACTCAGCCTAGAGGAGGTTGACAAATTACTCTCATCTGTTCACCCGACCACCTGCAGCCTTGACCCGTGCCCATCATGGCTAATTAAAGCTGGCCGTGACGGGTTACGAGGCACACTAAGGGAGATTATTAACAAGTCCCTCACTGAGGGACTGCTCCCTAGTGCTCTAAAGGAAGCGGTGGTCTGCCCCCTCCTTAAAAACCCATCCTTAGATCTGGCCAAATTGGCTAACTACCGGCCGGTATCCAATTTACCCTATTTGGGCAAACTAATTGAGAGGGTGGTGGCGATTCAGCTGCAGGGATTTTTGGATGTCACCTCCGCATTAGCTCCAGTCCGGTTT
The DNA here is from genome assembly GCF_001447785.1 of Gekko japonicus. NCBI lineage: Eukaryota > Metazoa > Chordata > Lepidosauria > Squamata > Gekkonidae > Gekko > Gekko japonicus. The sequence continues at coordinate 84,512 of NW_015159833.1, forward strand.
CCGACCAGGCCATGGGTCAGAGACAGTCCTGGTCACCCTCACAGATGATCTCTGGAGGCATCTGGATCAAGGCAGTACGGCAGTGTTGTTGTTGTTAGACCTGTCGGCGGTGTTCAACATGATCAACCATCAACTACTGATCCACCACCTCACCGACACCGGGATTCAGGGGTTTGCCTTGCAGTAGCTCCCCTCGTTCCTTCAGGGTTGGGGACAAAGGGTGGTTGTTGGGGAGCAGCTATCCGGAAGGCACCCACTAGTCTGTGGAGTGCCCCAAGGAGCAGTGCTTTCCCCAATGTTATTCAACATCTATATGTGCCCCCTTGCCCAGATTGCCCGGAGTAACGGACTGGGTTGCCACCAATATGCGGATGACACCCAGCTCTATCTGTTGTTGGATGGCCAGTCAGACTCTAGTCCGGGAGATCTGGACCTGGTGTTGAAAGCTGTGGCTGGTTGGTTTAGACTGAGTCAACTGAAATTGAATCCGACAAAGACGGAGGTCCTGTGCCTGAGTCGGAGCGGGCCAAGGATAGGGATCCCACTCCCAACCTTTGATGGGGCGCCGCTGGTGCCAGAGCCAGAGGTTAGGAACTTGGGAGTGCTCCTGGGTGCCTCCTTAACGGTGGAGGCCCAGGTAGCAGCCACTGTGAGATCTGCCTTTTACCATCTACGGATGATTAAGCAGTTGGTTCCCTTCCTTTAACGCAATGACCTGGCAACAGTGATCCACGCAATGGTCACCTTGAGATTGGATTACTGTAATGCTCTCTACATGGGGCTGCCCTTGTCCCAAATCCGGAAGGTGCAGCTGCTGCAGAATGCAGCGGCAAGGCTGTTGCTGTGTCTCCAGCCTGCCCTAAAAGCAGTGCACTGCTAAAAGCACATCCAGCCTGCCCTAAAAGCAGTGCACTGGCTGCCTATATCATACAGAATTCGGTGCAAGGTGCTGGTTCTTACCTTTAAACCCCTATATGGTCAGGGACCTATCTACTTAAGGAACCACCTTTCCCCACATATTCCCCAGAGAGCACTAAGATTGGGCTCCCAAAATGGTTTTGCCCTTCCAGGCCCTAAAGAAGCCAGGCTCGCAGTGACAAGGGCCAGGGCCTTCTCGGTGGCAGCCCCATACTGGTGGAATGAACTCCTGTATGACATCAGGGCCCTGCGGAACCTTTAGCAGTTCTGCAGGGCCTGTAAAACGGAGCTCTTCCACCAGGCTTTTGACTAGGGGGCCGCCCCCTAATATTATGGCCCTGGCCCCAACATCAGCACTGACTCAATAATCAACAGTCCGGTGGGAGTCCAGACTGTGGTAGAAATGACCGTTTGGAAGCTGAGAGTATACCACCATCACTTATTAATATTTACCAGTATTTATTGACATCTATGTTTACTGGCACTTATATGAGTTTATAGGTTGTGATTTCACCTATTTAAATATTGTGTTTTAACTACTCTGTTGTTTTAAATACATGTGTGTATTTAAAACAATACATTTTCTGTGGAGTGTGGAGGTGGAGTGTTGCACCTCGCCAGCCCTTCCAAGTTCCACCTGCAATGCCATCCCACTTAGACGTATGCCACGGCAGGGATCTCACTCCTCTTCCTTTCCCTGCAGAATCAGAGCAACAGAGGAAGGAAGCAAATGGAAGGAACTGAGACAGAGACCCGTGCCACGCACCCTAACTACTGAGTTGTAAGATATCGTGGCTGAAGAGCAACTGAGGAAGGAAGCGAATGGAGTCTTCACAGCTCGCCATGGTTTGCCATTCAATAACGTCTGTATTGTGCCACAACTGTGTCTCTGTTTGGTTCAGACTACATGACAGGAGCTCCAAACCCCTCCCTGCCCCACTCCCTCCCCAGCTTCTCTGTCACTCCCTTTCAGGGCTTCCCTCAGACATGTCTAAGAGGGAGGGCTCCTGGGTGCCTTTTGGGTGGCTGTGGGTGGTTGTGCGGGACCCACTGGTCATAGTCATCTGACAAACATAGCAGGGGCCCAGCGGCACCTCCGAAGCTGACCTAATGACAGGTTCCCTCCCTCACCTCGCAGGCCGCCGTGTGAAGGGGGGAGGGGGCAGAGGGTGTTCTGGGTAAATGAGCCATCTTGGCGCGGTGGTTAAAGCATGAGACTAGATCTGGGAGACCCATATTCCATTCCCCACTTTCTTCATTGGGCTAGATGCACCCCCTTAGCCTAACCAAACTCACGGGGTTGTTGTGAGCATGAAACGGAGAAGGGAATGATGTCAGCCACCGGGGGGGAGAAAGGTCAGAAAGAAACTGAGTGAATGAATGACATTCATAACTGTGTGTTGGCTCCAGAAAGGGGGTGCTTCTGCAACTCAGGGGGAAGACATCTGTGAAGGTGGCACTGAGGAGGACCCCGGAGTCCCAGGGGTCCCTGTAGTCAATGGCTGGGGGGAGCCGATGCAGCGGGTGGATACTCGATGTATTTGGAGGGGAATGGAGTTTGGCGGGGGGGGTACGCCCATTAGACATACTGGCATGCAGGAACAACAAATGACTTGCATGGTTTCCATTGCAGACGTCACAACTACATCACTACACATGGAAGTAACGATGCATGCAGAATGGATTTGGAGTGACAGTCTCGGGGCACTGATTGATCTGGGACAGGAACAACAGAGCCCAGAGTGGAATGAAAGTCATTCCAGTCCAAGAGCACCTCTGCTCCACTCAGGAAGGGGAGGATATGAGGGTGGTGCTGCATGCCACCATATCTGAGCCTAGCCCTGTGGCCCCCTCTTCTGCTCCGCCACTGGCAGTGGTGGTGCAGGAGTGCCCTCAGCAATGGGCAGCTCTAACCCCTTCCCCACTATCAGGTGCCCAGATCTGCTGACGGGACTGGCCCCTTTAAGGAGGCTCCTGAAAGCGAGCAGAACTCCTGTGGGCCACTCTTCTCCATCCCCTGCCTGAGATGGATGCTGGGCTCCATCCCCTTGCCACATGGCCCCCGATCGGTTCTGGCGGCCCTGTCCATCATAGTGCCACTGCCTCCACACAACGCCTCCACTGACTGCCGTGGTGCAGTTGCTATAGATGCTACCCAGGTTACAAACAGGAAACACTGCAAATGCACCAAGTTTGTCTGCTGGCCGCTGCATGGGAATAGACTAGTGGTACTATAGTCATGTGGCAGCCACCCGCCGCAGTGCAGGCATGCCTCAAGATGGCTTTGAAAGACTCTGGCTGATTTCCCACAAGCACTGCTCTGCACTCACTCCTTCGTTTTGTCCCGATGGCACGTGTCAATTTCACACAAGCTGCTGCGTGCTCCGGGGTGAAATGCAGCTGCGCAGCAGCTTGTGTGAAATTGACACGTGCCATCGGGACAAAAGGAAGGAGTGAGTGCGGAGCAGCGCTTATGAGAAATCAGCCTCTGAATCTGCCTGGGCTAAACAAGGAATCTTCTCCACTTAGGGTTGCCAGCCTCCAGATGGGACCCGGAGATCTCCTGCATTACAGAGATCAATCCCCCTGCAGAAAAGGGTTGCTTTGGAGGTTGGGCTCTGTGGCATTATAGCTCACTGAGGTCCCTCCAGGGATTTCCCAACCCAAAGTTAGCAGCCCCATCTCCACCACTGAGCGATCTTGCCTCGCTGTTCTGCTCCTTTTCCTCTGAATGTGTGTGCAAATTATACATGACTCCCTTCCTCTCTGTGCATACACGCACTAGCAGCAGGCAATGGAAATTTCACCTGGAATGTTCAGGAGAAGCTGCTGCGATGATCCCAGGTGCCATCTGAACCTGTAGCAGAAATGCTCCTTTAACAGTTCCCTTTTGCCAGCACAGGGCTACAGATAGGGTGGGGCCAGTGGGTAGACCACCCCATCTGGATCTCTGACCCACCTCTCAAGATTTGTTTTTTTTAAAAAACATGTTAAGTGTAACATCTTCCATTTGAAGAAGAAGAAGAAGAAGAGATTGGATTTATACCCCACCCTTCACCACCCAAATGTGTCTCAGAGCGGCTTACAAACTCCTTTCCCTTCCCCTCACCACCACAGACGCCCTGTGAAGTAGGTTAGGGCTGAGAGAGCTCTGACAGAAACTGCTCTTTTTCAAGAACAGCTCTTATCAGAACTACGGCTTGCCCAAGGTCATCCAGCCAGATACAAGTGGAGGAGTGGGGAATCAAACCCGGTTCTCCCAGATTAGAGTCCGTGCACTTAACCACTACACCAAACTGAAGAATACAAGCTCATCAGAATATGCGGATATTAAAAAGCAGCTAGCTGATGCCCTCATAGAGTGGTAGAGCTCTGAACTTTAGCCATCCAGCCCTTCCTAACACTGTACTGGTACCCTGACAGATGCAGATTCAAAACTGTACACTTCTATATAGTTTGGGAACTGCAGGTTTTGATCGCACTTTTCCATCTACTTAAGTGCAGTTCTATCAAAAACCATCTTGCTAGCAAGGCCCTAAAAGCAGAGTTGCTGCTCAGTCAGACCTCTCTATACCTAAATGGTTTAAAACTTGTAAACATTCCCATAATCATTCTGAAACTGCATGGATTTTCAGAAGCTTCCCTGCCGAACATTCAAAAACGTTCATCAGGGATTTACATGTATTGGATAGGATATCCCCCAAAATGCACACAGGTGCCCATCCTTTTGACTCCACATCCCATCCCAGAGGAGAGCTGGTGAGGTGTAGTGGTTAAGACTGTAGTGTATTCAAAGGTGCATTGAATGCATGACATGTTGTGAAACATCTAACTGAACTGTAATGTTAAGCTTCATCCTGGGCTAGGATCCAAATCCATCCAATAGTATTGCTAGCCCAGGAAGGAACAAGCCAATCACTTCAAGCAAGCTCCCTGAGCGGGAACTAATGTGATTGGACCTTATCTCTGCAACCTCATAGGTTGATATTTGTACAGTGGGTGTGGCTACATTAGTCGGGAATGTTTAAAAGCAGGACAGCTGCAATGTAAAGGCTGTTCTGGCTATCAGATGTTGATCCGTGTTCTTGCTGAATCACTCTCCGACTACTCTGTTAAGCAAGCAACTTAACAAAGACTGAGTGTCAGACTAGCACCTGAAAGACCCGAGTCTGAATCCCCAGTCATGCCATGGAAACCTTGCTGGGTGACCTTGAGCAATAACACTCTCTCAGTCTATTCGACCTAATAAAATGGAGAAGGGAAAGATGTAACCCACTTTGGGGGCCCATTGGGGAGAAATGTGGGGGTATAAATTAATTAATCTAAATTAACCCTGCTGCAATGGATAAACAAGGGATAGACCCTCTTCCCATAACCAAGGCCTATCTTTTCTGCAAACTACTTTTCTTCAGTATGATTCCCTGCCAGGGTTGATATGCACCATACTTTCTGTGGCCTCCACAAAAGAATGAAATTAGGTGGGGGTGGGGATCCCAACCATCCTCATCAACCCCAGTTAGGGTTCCCAAGTACCTACCTACGATCTGGCGGGAGACACATGCTCCCCCGCCGGAAGATTCTTGCTTGGAACACAGGCGCTGCACTATTCCGTCGCCCAGATGTGACGTAAGCACATAGCTGGGCAACGCTCTGGTAATGGGACTGGAAACTCGATGGTACCATCGAGTTTCCAGCCCCATTGCTAGAGCATCACCTGGCTACGTGCCTACGTCATGTCTGGGCGACGGAATAGTGCAGTGTCTGTGTTTTCCCATGGGAATGGTCCCGCGAAGAACTATACATCCCCCACCAAATTAAGGTAAGTATTTGGGAGCCCTGACCCCAGTAGGTTTGGGTGTGCGCCATCAGCAGCTACAGGCCAGCTACCTACACAATAAGAAATGCCACAGGCACAAACACACTTCATATACTGCTCATAGCCAACTGTACACAAATCAGCAGTTTAAGAGAATGCTCAACCCGAGATAGAAAACAGTCAGTGTGAGTGATATAGTTCAGCTTTGAGTATGTTATTTGTGAAGATGGCAGCATCTCCATTTAAAACATTTCAAATAGATTACTGCTTGTCCTTTTGAATCATGACTAACAGCCTTTTAATTTCCCTCCTGATAAACAAACACAGTGGTCGATAGTTTCATAAGTTACTATTGATAGTGTCAGACCAATGCAACACAGCACTTAAGTTGGGATTAATAACAGTTATTGATCATCTGTGAAGGGCGTTAATCATGAGGGAGACACTTCTATAAAGCATAAGAACATAAGAACATAAGAGATGCCAATGTTGGATCAGGCCAAAGGCCCATCCAGTCCAACACTCTGTATCACACAGTGGCCAGAAATATCAGTGCCATCAGGAGGTCCACCAGTGGAGCCAGGACATTAGAAGCCCTCCCACTGTTGACCCCCCAAGCACCAAGATGACAGAGCATCACTTGCCCCAGAGTCCCTATCTATACCTTGTGGCTAATAGCCACTGATGGACTCTGCTCCTGTATAGAAAAATTGATTCCTATAGACCCTGCCTTCCCCTGGAATGTACCCCTGCTGTTCTGATTTCCTCTTGAAACCAAATGGGCTTCATAGCCTGCCATATAACCACATAGTCTTCACACTTCTAGTGGGGAAAGCCAGACCTGTTGGAGCCTGGCAGCTGCCTAGCAAACAAGCAAACACACACGTACAGAATGGATGGGTTGGGGGGAGACCACATGACTGCAGGTGTGGCCTCCAAGACAACTGACCATTCAGAAGTTGTAGCCATGACAACCCAAAAGTTGGACACACCCAGGTCTACTTCAATTGGCTCCTGGCCAGAGCTAATCGGAAAACTGGAATTGCAGTATAACTGTTTAAACCCAATGAGAGATTCTCTCTTGCTTGCTCTGTTCTGTTCCTGCTGTACTCTCTGTTGCCATGTATGCTGTCTCTGCCATGTGGCCTGGGACAGAACAAAGGACTCCTTTGTGAGCTGAGCACATGCTTGCAAAGATGGGGTTGCTCTTACGAATCCCTTGGTCTCATTTGGATTATCTACCATGGACATTATCTGGACTGATGCTACTCTGATGGTTGGTAAATATGCTTCTTATTGTGTAGTTAGGCAAAACATTGCTTAGGATGTTCTTTTAAAGTCTTTCTAGTCTGATTACAAGCCTGTACTGAATAAACCTTATTCTTGTTTATAAATAGTGTCTGCTTGATGTGTAACTGACTCCAAGCTAACTCCTGTGTTTGAACCGCTAACCACATTAAGCTACCTTATGGTATAAAGTCCCAGAGGCCAGTTAAGAGTCTGAACCTTGCTCTTGGACTGGAAGGGGACTATAGTTGAAAAGGTTCTGGTGGCTGTGTCTGTAAATCCAGAGAGGCTATCTCTCCTGGGTTTTTGTGTAATGTATGTTTCCAGTGTAGAACTCTCTACATATGTTCTTATGTTCTTATGTTCTCTCCCTCCCATTCCTGGACTGGTCTGGGGTGAGAGAATCTATACAGCTCCATATGCTTATCTAATTCCCTTTTGAAGCTGTCCATGCTTGTAGCCGCCACCACTTCCTGTGACAGTGAATTCCAAGTGTTAATCACTCTTTGGGTGAAGAAGTACTTCCTTTTATCTGTTCTAACCCGACCGCTCAGCAATTTCATGGAGTGCCATGAAATCACAAATTACATCATCAGATAGTGCTGTTTTGCCTGCTAGGGAACCACCACCATCACTACCCCCTTGAGAAGAGGAAATGAAAATGCTGTCATGTTCTAGTTGGAGCACCAGGTCTTCTGCTAGATCTCCTGCTCTTTTCCTGCTCTGCCCACAGCTGCTTGGTGGAATGGCAGAGAAAGCAAGTGAGAAGACTAGACTTGTGCTGATGACACAACATCACTTCCGGGAAAGAACTGAAAGAGACATCACTTTGTTGGCATGACGATACGGTGGGTGTATATGCGGGAATCCTAGAGTGTCATGATGCCACAGTGACATAGAGTTGCCAGATGCAGGTTGGGAAATTCCTTTGGTGTAGAGCAAAGGGAAGAAACCTTGGGGTAGAATGCCTTAAAGTCCACCCTCCAAAGCAGCCATATTCTCCAGGGAAGCTGATCTCCATCATCTGGAGATCAGTTGTAATTCTAGGAGATCTCTAGGCAATCCTACACTGACTGCTGGAGATTGGCAACCCTACAGTGACATCACTTCTGCTTACTCACTAGAAGTGGCCCTACCTCCCACCCCCGCGCCGGTCGTCGTCACCCCCGGCCGACTCGGCAGCCAGCCTGCAAGCGGACGGGGGCTGGCGCATTGCTGGGACAAAGAGCCGTTGAGGTGGCCCGGAGGCCACTGGACATAGCAGGGCCCAGCGATATGAGGAGGGCAGAGAGAGGACGGGATGGGCCTCGCTTTTCTCTGATGTGACAGGCCCCTGGCCCCTTCATTGCTTGCGAGGTCTTCAGCCCGAGCCCGCTCCTACCACTGCTGGTGCAGTCATCGTGGGCTGCCAAGGCCCAAGCCACGTCGGCGACCAGGCTGCAAGCGGGCGGGGGCTGGTGCGCCACCCGGCTGAAGGCCCATTAAGCCGGGTCGGAGGCCGCTGCATGCAGCACAGCCTCAGGTCTGGGGGGGGGGAAAGCGGGCAGAAGGGCCTCACTTTGATCTGACGTGACGGGTGACCCGGCCCCTTCACCAGCCGCGGGTTTGTCGGGACGAGCCCAGGCCTGCTGCCACCGCGGCCATACTAGCCTGCTGAGGCATGCCAGTGCACAGCCTGTGCGTGGAAGGGGGTTGGCACACCACTGGGGCGCGCGGCCGCCTAGGAAGCCAGTCACCGCCCATCGACCCCAGGGTCTATGGGGGGGGGAGAAAGCACGGGACAGCACCCCTGTCTTTCTATCACCCGTTGTCTTCTCCCTACAACGAGCCTCCCACCTAGTCAGTTATAAAATAAACACCACTTGTAAAGGTGGTTTATTCTAATTGGCCTATAAAGCTCCATTATATCCAGGATGGACGAAAAAATGTTTGAGGAAAAACCTTTTTCAATATGATTGGTTAGCTGGTTTTGTGGGGGGGAGATGCAAAGCAGGGGTCATTGGTCTTTTTTTTAAATGAAAGCTACTTCTGACTAACGGAAAATAACTGTTGGGTATTACAAGTTAAATTACACTCAGTATATCTGGGGTTAAATGTTTGTTTGTGTTGCTCACAGGAAGTCACATGTGTTTCATGTAGCCAATGCTTGTTAGATGTAAGAAGCCCGGGAAAATTCTCCCTGATCTAGGGGTTTCCTTGGAAGTAAAGTGTCACAGTGTTTTAGCATTTTATGGCTTCTCTTCCCGTCTTTGTTTGGAGTTCTGAAGCAGAAAGAAGAGCAGCCATTATCTCTCTTCTAGTCTTGTCTTTTGTAGTGTAAGGATGTAGCCATTTAGCTCTGTTGTTCTTTTCATCCCAGTTACCCTTCCCCATGCTAGAATGTAGTAAAAACTTTCTATTTTAATCACACATGGACTCTGAGTCTGAATTATTTTACTCTGGCACTGCTAAGCTATTTTATCTCTGCTAAACACCAATTTTTCTATTTCAAAACCCAACACTAAAACCATGCTACCAAGTTTTATTTAGCCCTAGAAATGCACACGGACTATGAAGAACAATAGAAATGGGCTGATCAACTTGTGATTGTGAAATTCCTGGAGATTTGGGGGGCAGAGTTTGGGGAGGGGAAGGACTCCAGTGGGGTACAATGCAATAGAGTCCACCCTCCAAAGCAGCCACTTTCTCCGGGGGAATTCATCTCTGTTGTATGGAGGTCCGTTTTAATTCCAGGAGATCTCCAGGCCACACCTGGAACTTTCCACCTCTAACTAGAAATGAAGCTATCAGCTAATCTGCACAACTTTGCAGGGCTCTTTTTGTAGCAGGAACTCCTTTGCATATTAGGCCACACCCCCTAATGTAGCCAATCCTCCAAGAGCTTACAGAGCTCTTCTTACAGGAGCTACTGTAAGCTCTTGGAGGATTGGCTACATTAGGGGTGTGTTGCTTAATATGCAAATGAGTTGTTGTTGTTGTTCAGTCGCACAGTCGAGTCCGACTCTTCGCGACCCCATGGACAATCTCCCGCCAGGCTCTCCTGTCTTCCGCCGTCCTCCGAAGTTGGCTCAATTTCATGTTCGTTGCATCGCTGACACTGTCTAACCATCTCATCCTTTGCCGTCCCCGTCTTCTTTGACCTTCAATCTTTCCCAGCATCAGGGTCTTTTTCAGTGAGTGCTCCCTTCTCATTCTCAAATGAGTACCTGCTACAAAAAGAGCCCGTCAATATCTATGAAATAAAAGCTTGTTTTAAAAAATAAACTACAGTAGATCTTTTCTTTTCTTTTTTTTTAAGCCCCCGGAGGGGATTTTTTATTGATTTTTTAAACACTACAAAAACTAGAACAGCAAAAAAGGGAAAGGGAAAGCTACATATAAGGGAGAAAGTAAAGAACCCACTACTAACTAAAAACCCAAGAGAGGAGATCTCCAACTAGCTTTTTATACTTCATTCAGACTTTTCATCTTTGTACTTCTTATGAACTGTGTCCATCTTTTAACCCTTTTAACCATCCCCAGTTACATTTAATTGCCCATGTTCTTTTCCAGGACCCTTTATTTATTTATTTCCATTTCTATCCCGCCCTCCCCGCTCGCAGGCTCGGGGCGGCTTACACGGCATAAAGTGCTATAAAACAGATATATTAAAACGACAGAAGCTAAAAACGTTAACAACTCACAGGATACATGAAGGACTAAAATTGCACACACTTTAGTGGATGCACTAGCTATTTTGCAGCTGCCAGCAAGCTATGGATAGCTCATGAACTACCTGTTGCAGACCTCTGCTCCAGAGGGTTACTCTCCTCTTGTATAAACTCTTGTTCACCTGTCTTGTGTGTGTATATCACGTGCTTTGGGATTTGTAGTCATCTCCATGCTGGGTTCCTTTTGCTGATCAAGGAACCCTGGAAGATTGCTTCAGCTGCTTTGAATGCTGATATCTTGCTGTTTTTCCAATAAATTGGATTTTTTGTTTAACAGTTTGCAACTGTGTCTAGGTGAGTTAATGGTCATTCTCCTTCTTACCCCCTTCTATTAACAAAAAAAAGGATAAAAGTTACTGGATGCCAAAGAAAAAGCAAACAGGGAGAGTAAAAGTCCTCCATAACTTCCTTGACAACCTTGATTAAAAACACAACGGTTCGAGCCACATAAATCCCCATGCAAAGTAATAGTAAACATCTTGCAATCTCTACAGAGAAGGCATGCACAATATAAGATCACTCTATGCATGAACGGTACTTTGAACAGTTAGCAAGCTTAACAAAACCAAGTCGCACCATTATGTTCAAATTAAGCTCTTGTCAAGCCTTAGCAATGGTTCCAGACAGTAAAAGAAGGACATGTTTTTCAATTAACCTCAGCGGCTTCCATTTGCAATCTGTCATAATGCTTGCTTTTCAAAATCAGAGAGAAAACTTGTTACTAATTTGCTCTCAACCATAAACACACATACACACACACACACACACAGAGCGAGAGAGCGATCCAAAGCAGAATTACACTGGTTGTTGAGGGCCCATGTATCAATTACAACAACACTACAACCACAATATTTAGCCCAGAATGGCCATTAATTTAATGCAGGAGTTCCTGGTAGACTCTTTTGGAATGGTGAAAAACGCTAGAGAATGCCACTGCAAAATGGCTGTCACGGGAGTTTCACGGAAGCAAGTGAAGGTCCAAGCCAAGCATATCTCTACCGTGGAGGGAGCTCCTTCCAGATGAGCGCTCCCTGCAGATGTACAGGAGATGCTCCCCAGATGCTTTTCTGCAAGTACTCCCACACCTCAGAGGCAGGGGAAAATAACGACTGTTCTTTTGTTTAGGGAAAGTGTTGGGGTATTTAATGTAGCAGAGCAAAAGAAAAACACAGCACTTGTGCGTATTAGCTTTATAAGGGTAAAGTGTGCTAATTACTTATGGGGAAAAGGAATGGGGAGTTCAAAACAATAAACATCCTGTCTAGCTCTCTCTAATCTACATCTTGCGTCTGTAAAAGGCTAAACCTTGTGTCTGTGGTCCAGTTGAGAGTTAGAACAAAGGCAGTAAAACTTTCTTAAGCCTCCACCCCTGGGACATCCTCTTATCCATTGATTAGCCAATAGGCAATTCCAATACCAATTTATTATGCATATTGTCACCTAGATTCTGGAGCAAGATAGATATGGACTTCTCTATGCAAAAAGGACTTTAATGTGGTACATGATTACAACTGCTAGAATGACATATGCTCAATGCTGGAAACAAGAAAGAACTCCCGGAATTTGGGAGTGGTTATCAAAAGTTACTGTTTATGGTTGAAATGGACAAACTGACAAGAAAGCTGAAGAATCGGGAAGCGGAAGAATTTTTTGCAGACTGGAAAGACTTTAAAGAATATTTAGAGAAATACTGGGACGTAAAAAATAATCTATTTTGCTTTGACAACTACTGAAGACAGAAGGACATTAAGAATAATAGTTAGATGATATGTTACCTGGATAATTTTGTTAACAAAAGAGAGGAAAAAGGGGAAAGTATAAGATTTGGGCTGGAGGTTGGAGCACTGCGGGAAGTCAGAAGGGGGAGGGTTATCAGGAAAAAGGGGTATATGATAACATGTAAAGTGATATATAATATGACTTATTGATATATATCCTAATAAAAATTGTTTTTTTTAAAAAAACCATATAGACTTCTCTATTGGCCCTTAGAAAACTAACTAGGAAATTAGCATGCACAAGTAAACATGTACATTCTTTCATGACATCAGGAAAGGAACTTGCTCATACCCTGACAGAAAGGGATCTTGTTTGGTTTAGAACAGTCGTGTCGAACTCATTTGTTACGAGGGCCAGATGTGACATAAATGTCACTTTGTCGAGCTGGGCCATGTGCTCCATAAAACATAATGCCAGGTACCAGAGATATTAACTGTATAAAGGACAGCAGCTGGTAAACTCTAAGTTGGTGTATCCTCACTGCAAGGCCCCATGGGCTGGGAGTGGGGTCCAAAGGAGAACCCAGATGGGCGGACTGGAGAGCCAGCGGTGCAGCACTGGGCAGAAGCTCTCACATTGCTTGACTGTTGCAGACAAGCAGGGCTCTTTTTGTAGAAAAAGCCCAGCAGGAACTCATTAGCATAATAGGCCACACCCAACAGCAGGAACTCATTAGCATATTGGGCCACACCCCTGACAGCACAGCTCATTACCACATTAGGTCGCACCCCCATGTTGCCAGAAGTGTGGTCATCCAGCCACACCCACCTTTTGCTTGTTATTCTGTTTCCTTTGTTTGTTGTCAAAACCCAGGGCCTTTTTTTGTAGCAGGGACTCCTTTGCATGTTAGGCCACACAACCCTACTGTAGCCAATCCTAATGAGTTTCTGCTGTTGGGTGTGGCCTATTATGCTAATGAATTCATGCTGGGCGTGGCCAACTTGGGAGCCAGCCGGAACATCCCAAAAATAGCCTTGCAGACAAGGTTGTTCCACCACGCTGAAGCCACAGAGTGGCTCCGCCCACCCCCCACAGCAGTCTTCTTCCCTCCCTTGCTCACGGGCGGCATAAGAGCAATGTTTGCCACCCCTGGTTTAGAGCCTATTTTCAGATTTCAGCAGCATCACTAGTGTGATGCTTGAGTGTGGTGAGCTTTCATTCCAGAACCTGTGGATATTCCAGAACCTGTGGACATTCCAGAACCATTCCAGAGTGTGGACAGCTCTAGACTGGACTCACAGCACGGGAAATCTTCCTCCTCCTCTTAACTCGTTCCTGCTTTATATTTCAGCATTCTTCCTGTTTGTACGGCTAAAGCCCTTCCCATTCTCTTCTCCCTCAAGTTTCACTTGTGGAGATTTAATAGTGAGTATATGTCAAAGGATCATTAATTGGACCCACATAAATTCAGGGACCATTAATTCAACTAGAGTAAGCTGAAGCGCTATTAAAAACTACCCATGTGTGCAGGCTAAATTAGAGAGTACCAACCGTTATTTTTCTCTGATGAGTTGGAATTTGGAAAAGAAGCATGAAGGTGGTGGGGGGGACAAGATGGGGAGACTCACTGGGTGCAAATGTTAATTACGCTTCAACATACTCAGTAGTTCAAGTTGCTATTGACAAAAAAAACAAGCATTGTAAATCTATTACTGGTTGAATTTCTGAAAATGTGTTATTACAGTCCTAATTAATCCCTTTTTTCCCCCTTCCATGATCTTTGCTCTGTTCCATCACATTGATGGAATGAAAAGGACTGCCAGACATTTAGAAATTTTTGCAAGTTGCAGTGTTACTTTTTATTCAGTACTTAATGAACACAGTCTAAGGAACACACGTCATCCAATGGCCACTGCCATGTGGACAGCTGAACACCATCAGTACCAAGACTCTCGAACGGCTTTGTAGGTTTTATGGAAGCATGAACATCTTGTATGTTCTCTATGTGCACCCCTGAGCCAGGGGGGCGGGCGGTATGTACTACCTTCATACTTAGGAACTAATTTGGAGTAGGTGGGTGATGAGCAAGGCTGCCGATTCTGGGTTGGGAAATTCCTGGATATTTGGAAATGGAGCCTGTGGAGGATGGGGCTTGTGGAGGGGAGATAGCTCAGTGGGTTATAATGCCACATAGACCACCTTCTAAAGCAGCCATTTTCTCCCTGGGAACTGATCTGTAGTCTAGAAATTTGGAATTCCAAGAGATGTACATGCCCTTCTTGGAGGATGGCAACCCTTGTAAAAAAATTTTTATCATAAGAACATAAGAGACACCAATGATGGATCAGGCCAAAGGCCCATCCAGTCCAACACTCTGTGTCACACAGTGGCCAGAAATACCAGGTGTCCTCAGGAGGCCCACCAGTGGGACCAGGACATTAGAAGCCCTCCCACTGTTGACCCCCCCAAGCACCAAGAAGACAGAGCATCCCTTGCCCCAGAGCCCCTATTGTGGCTAATTAGCCACCTTGTGGCTGATAGCCACTGATGGACCTCTGCTCCATATGCTTATCTAATTCCCTTTTGAAGCCGTCCATGCTTGTAGTTGCCACCACTTCCTGTGGCAGTGAATTCCATTGCTTAATCACTCTTTGGGTGAAGAAGGACTTCCTTTTATCCGTTCTAACCCGACCGCTCAGCAATTCCATGGAGTGCCCACAAGTTCTTGTATTGTGAGAAAGGGAGAAAAGTACCTCTTTCTCTACTTGCTCTATCCCATGCATAATCTTATAAACCTCAATCCTGTCACCCCTCAGTCATCGTTTCTCCAAGCTAAAGAGCCCTAAGCGCCTTAATCTTTCCTCATAGGGAAAGTGTTCCAACCCTTTTATCATTCGAGTTGCCCTTTTGTGCACTTTTTCCAAAGCTATAATATTCTTTTTAAGGTGTGGTGACCAGAACTGCACACAGTATTCCAGATGAGGTCACACCATTGATTTATATAGGGGCATTATGATATTGGCTGATCTGTTTTCAATACCCTTCCTAATAACCCCCAGCATAGCATTGGCCTTTTTTATTGCAGTCACACATCGCATCCTTTCTCCAAGCTACTCAGATTGGCATACATGATTCTCCATGCCTCATTTGATCCTTTCAACAACTTTGTGAGATAGGTTAGACTGAGAGAGAACAACTGCCCAAGGTCACCCCGTGAAGCATCATAGCAGAGTGAAGATCTGAACCAGGATGGTCCAAGATCACATCCCAGCACTCTAACCACAATACCACACTCTCTAGAAGTGGGCACAACAGGTGTAAAAGCCATTCCTGGTTCTTCTTATTGTCCTCACACAAAATGAACTACCATTGCCCTTCACAGCATTAGCAGACAACTAAATCTGATTGGTTGCATAGTGTTTTGACATCATCACCTCTAATATGATATCCCTGATGGGATGGGATTGCTCGAAGGAGACTGAATAGGGGAAAACTTTGTCCACGAGGCAGAAGCTAATGATGAAAGTAGCTGCTAAGAGTAGCTGTTAGCCAAGAAAAGAGGCAGGATTAATTGGCCTGGGAGTGGGTTAGGTCATAGTTTAAAAAAAAACAAAAACGTTACCCATGACAGGGTAGAATGAAAATACTTGCAATGACACAGAAAATAAAAAAGAAATGGAAAAGGGCATTTTTCTACATTGCCAGCAACAATGACTTCCGACAGCACCTCCTGCAATCGCTGGTAAGCAGGACTCTTTTTGTAGAAAAAGCCCAGCAGGAACTCATAAGCATAATAAGCCTCACCCAACACCAGAAACTCATTAGCATATTAGGCCACACCCCTGACAGCACAGCTCATTAGCACATTAGGCTGCACCCCCATGTTACCAGAAGTGTGCTCATCCAGCCACACCCACCTTTTGCTTGTTATTCTGTTAACAATGGTCTTAGTATAGGGCAGTCTCATCTGTCTGTAGACAGACAGTTCCTTGCCCATTTAAGACAAACATTGCAGAGTTATGTTGCTTGACAACCTATGGCCAATAGTCTGATGAAGGGTGGCAATTGTCTTGCTCCCGAATCGACTGTTATCATTCAAACATAGAGGGGGGGGGGGGATAGTGCTTGCAAGATGCACTTTTTAAAAAGGCAAGAAATCAGCTACAGAGTTTCAATTGCCCTTTTTCCAGATTTAATTATCTTCAAAGTAATTATCTGTAGAGGAAGATAGCTCTGCTCTTCCATTACATTACAACTGTTTGTCCCTTGCAAGAGACAAAGCAAGACTAAATCGTGATGCAAAGCAGTGTGTGTGTGAATGGAGGAGAATTTTAAACATGTGTATGATTAGGCCAAGCACCGAAGAATTGATTCTTTTGAACTATGGTGCTGGAGAAGACTCTTGAGAGTCCCTTGGACTGCAAGAAGATCAAATCAGTCAATCCTAAAAGTAATCAACCCTGACTGTTCCCTGGAAGGCCAGATAATGAAACTGAAGCTCAAATACTTTGGCCACCCAATGAGAAGGGAGCCCTCACTGGAGAAGACCCTGATGCTGGGAAAGATCGAAGGTCAAAGAAGACGGGGACGGCAAAGGATGAGATGGTTAGACAGTGTCATAGATGCAACGAACATGAAGTTGAGCAAACTTCAGAGGACGGCGGAAGACCGGAAGGCCTGGCGGGATCTGGTCCACGGGGTCGCAAAGAGTCGGACTCGACTGTGCAACTGAACAACAACAACAACAAAAATGATTACAACAACAGAGAAGTTCACAGGGGTGTGTGTTTGTTTTGCAGAAGGACACGAATGGCAAAAGAGGAGGACTGATGGCCAACTTGTTCCTTCAGAGCAGGGTTCCTCAGGATTTTAAGAAAGAGCTCAACAACAACAACAACAACAACAACAAATGGCTGCCATGGCCAATCACAAGAAGTTGGGATGATGCCTCTCAGGCTCTTCTGAAGCACTTCCTTCTGCACCCAGGAGGCAGAGGCAAGTCAGGGCCAACTCATTCGTTTGGGAAGAGATATGCTTTGGTTTCTGGTTCCAAAGGAAAGGGAAGGCCACAGAGAGATATTTGCAGGCCCAGAAATCCTAGAAAAGTGTGTGTCTCTGTCCAAGCAGACAGTGCACACATGCAATGTGGCTATCCAGGATAAGCTCAGCTCTTTGTTAGTCAATAAACGTATAAGGATCAACCCATAGCTTTCTGTTTCTTTCTGTTCCATTCAAACACCAAGACTCTAGAAAAAGGAGACAACAGAAAACATATTGGTGGTCGACATGGCATCCACATTGGGGACCGCTGCTTTAGAGACACAATGGGAAAGCTGTCGGCAGTAAAGGATGGGGAGATCTTTGTTCTCTGCCGTTCCAGAAGCTTGTTCTGTGCTGCAATCCATTCCCCCTGAATTCCTGTTAAACTAGCAGAATTCCTAAAATTTAGTCCTGGAATTTTAGCTTTCAATCCCTTTGCATCTTCTTCTGTGTTATGGACACGTGTGGATTGAGAAACTTTTCTAATCAAAAGCAGACCTGGAAGTTTGCACTTTAAAAAGGGATCATTTTGCACTATCTACCATTGGACAGTAGCTTCAGCTCTGTGATCCATCCAAGGACTAAGCTTGCCAAGCCCCCGCTGGGGTGGGGGAACCCCCGATTTTCAACCCCCTTACCCGCTTTTTTGAAATCTGGCACAGGGGGACAAAATGGCGGCCGGAAGAGTAACACTCTGGTATTTTAGTCCTCCAAGTCTCTATCGCTATGAAAGCCATAGCGATGAGGGCTAGAGTGTCAGTTCCCTCTAGTGTGCACTGGTGAGTGATGATTTTCCTCCCTCCAGTCCCACCCTTGTTGTTTGCAGCAGGAGCAGCCTGAGCAGTTCTCAGAGCCCAGAAGAGTCGAGGGTCCTGGAAGGTAAGGTTTGGGCTGGCCCAGGGCTCTGTCTCATGGTCTTGTTTGTTTTTCCTTCCATCCCCCCCCCTCCGCATGGGCTAGCTACTGCTCATTTTAAAAGCAGGGGCAGTCATTTCAGAGCTCTGTTATGCCTCCCCCCCCCCCCGCCGCCTAAAAGCAGGAAGGAGCGAAAGGGAGGCTTCTAATGGCTTCTTTCCTATCGTTTTTCTGCCTGTCTTTCTATCTTCCTTCTTTCCTTCCTTTCGTTTTTATTTCTGTCTTTCACTCCTCTCTCTCCATCTTTTTTCTACCTCTCCCTTCCTTCCTTTCTGTTTTTCTCTCTCTGTTTTTCTGTCTTCCTCTCTTTTTCTTACTTTGCCTTTTCTCTCTCTCTCTCTCTCTTTCTGTGTTTCTTGCTTTCTTTCTATCTCTCTCTCTGTCTTTCTCTCTCAGTCCATTTGTTTTCTTTTGGTGCATAATGCCTCCAGCTCACACACACAATGCCACTTTTGTCACCTCTTCTTTTCTATTAATTGTTTGGAACAACTGCCTAATTCCCATTTTCTGACGAAACTGCATATTATTTTCACACTTCTGCTTGCGAACTATTTCAATGAAACTTCCCTTAAGGTAGCAAGATTCTGTGTTCTGGCATGTTGAACAGGGCAGAAGAACATGGCCTAGTGTTTTAATAATTTTATGATTACTATTAATTGTATATTTTCTGTATGGAATATCTATTTTATGCTCCCAGTTCTATTATGTATTGTTGATATTCCTGACTGCTGATCTCAGGTCGTAATAATAATAAAAAAACTAAACATTACTTTTTATCAGACTCTAACTAACCTTCAAAGTTTGGTGAATGAAGGTTCTGGAGGGAAGGAACGCGCCCTTCCCACTGTGAAGAGGCAATCAGACTTTCCCATTTCTCTTTAACAACCTGCCTTTGATTTTAATATGACTTTAACCTGGCCTTCCGCCCTGCCATTGCAACCATTACAGAATGTGTTATAATTAGGACATACTGTCTCACTGGTATCTCATCTCCATATTCCTATCAGCCATCTCCCTGGTCTGATGGTAAAATCACACCTTGCCTCATTAACACCTCTTCCTGTGGCTATCAAAGTGGTTTTTGCTGCTCATCCTTCAGGAGGTCTTCATCATGAGCCCTTAAGGGCAACCAACACTGATCATCCATGTTTTAATTAGGAGATAGGTGCCACTCTTCGGCTTTCATTTGACACCCAAACACTTACAGACGTTCTTCCTTCTAGTTTTCTCTTAACAGTTACAGGGATGGGGAGGAGCATTTTGTATTTTTGACAGCATTTTGTGTGCTACTTCCACCTAGCTGGGCCCCTCCAAGGGAAACACGGGGCATTATGGGATCCTAAATCACTAGCAAGATGCATAGATATTTCCATCAAGGAGATGTTCAGGCAGGGTTTTTTAAAAAAAAAAGAAATGTAGGCACCAGAGATTACCTGGAGATTTACCAAGAGTGTACAGAAGCTTTAGACAAAAATTAATAGGTGACCCTGTAGCTCATTCTTTAGATTTTTTAATCAGCCACTGATTTATTATTTAGACTATTTGGTACAGGGTGGGAGGCAAGAATTAAAGTCAAATTCATTAAAAAAAGGCTTACATTATTTATGGAAGGATTTAGGGAAAGCTGTGTGGAACCTCAAGTCTTCTATGCTGGATGGATTCACTTTGGAGATAGCACAGGCCCAGCAACATATTGGAAATTTGACCTGAGAGGTCACATGACTGCAAATAGAGTGCCAGTTCAGGATTTCAGAGAAGACCCTCAATTCTCAGAACAAAGACCACTGACCAGCTTTCTCCCATACTGGTATTACATACTGCTGAAGCTCTTCCTTCTCTGTTCTATGCAGCTCTCATTTACTCTGCAACAGCCTCTGCCCCACTGATTTAAGACCCAAGATGGTATTTAAAAAAAAAAAATTAAAATAGTCATATCCCACTCTTCTCCTAAAATTCAGGGCACTTTATATAAGCAGCATCAAGTTGCTATAGAATAATAAAACAATACCTCTGAACAGGGGTCATTTCGTAGAAAA
>NW_015159834.1:0-3651 GCF_001447785.1 Gekko japonicus
AGTTTGCCTGGACAGCATTTTATGGCAAGGGAGACCCGAGCGTGATGGAGGGAATGAAGTGGACAAAGAAGTGAAATTGCTTTTCCTTCCTCTTCCTCAACCACAGTTCCACTGAGGGAAGGGTTTTATTTTATCTCATCGTTCCTCACTTCAGCCCACTGACTCCAATGACTGTTCCTCTGATCCTGCAAACCAAGGAGTGATCGTTCTGTAGGGTTGCCTGGTAAATATAGCTTAAAAAAAAACACCTAAGTGTTTGGAGACTAACATAAGACCATGCGTGTTTCAGCCCCAAAGCTCTCCATCAGTGGTCAGTAATGTACAACATAGTTTTTCGAAACATATCCGGAAAATAAGCAATATAAATCAATCCTGACCAGGTGATGTTATCTCGTATACTGAGTGGTTGGATGTTATCCTAGAAAGCAGACCATGGGTCCTTTCACGTGGTAACTGTACTCACACATAATTCATCAATTGATATTAAAATCTGGTATAAAATTTCAAGTATTTCCAGATGTGTGTATCATCAACTCACAAATGAAATGCAAATAAAATCTTTGAGGCCGAAACACATATGGCCTTGTGTTGGTTGTTTGATATTTTCCTCAACTTTGTATAGGAAATGCTAACAGCTGATGTCACGCTTCTTCTAGATGACTCTTAATATAGCCTGATCAAGAACTCCCCCTCCCAAAAAAAATATCTAGGAATTTCCAAGCTGAGAACCCTAGCTTTTCTACCGTGCTTGCAACTGGCACCTCTAAGCTACAGGCTAATCTCAAGCCAGCTTCATTGTGAAGATGTGCGCTCAGTGATGTTCCAGATGTTCACTGTGAACATATGCTTAGCATTTAGCACATATCTTTGTCATAAACATTTCTCACTTCCAGGACTACTTTTCTGTCGCTACAACTGTATAACTCTTTCAAAACCAAGAACAATGTGTTCTTTCTATGTATCTTACCCTGCTTTCTTGATTAAATACTGAAAGCAAGAAGTTACGCTCATTTTAAGATTCCATAAACCCACAGCATATGCAACATGATTTTAAGAAAACGAGCCAACTGCAGGAACGGCAAGCATCCCACGTCCACAGGTCTGACAAGGGTACAGATGCATTCCACCCACTTCCCAGAGCAGGTGGGACTGCAAAGGGTAATTAGTGCCGTTTGAATGTGGCCAGAACCAGCTGCCAGCCAGCTGAGCTTGGGAGATAGTTAGGAAGACAGATGCTTGGGAAAATTCTCCCCACCCAATTTTCTCCCTCCTTTTTGGTGTTTTGAACTAGCAGATCTTTCTTCTGGAGCTGCACCAGCATATTAGCCATCTGCCAGTCTTCCAGTCTTTATCTCCAAACTTCCTTCAAAGCGCTGTGCATGGAGGTTTTATCTGTTTTCAGATATTTCAGCCTTGCTTTCCTCCACCCGATGGGCATCCAAAACAGCTCACAACATTGTTCTCCCCACCTCTGTTTTCCCTTCACAACAACAACCCTGTGAGGTAGGTTAGGCTGAGAGAGAATTAGGGAGCTAAAAGAAAATTCCATATAGTGAATTTTCAAGAAGGGTTCAACATGTGCTTGGGTTTCCACTAAATTTTGCTTTCAATAGTACATAGAACAAATTTCAGGGTTCGTCCTGAGTAATAAATTCATTCATGTATTTGTTTGACATATTTACATTCCACCTTCTCTCCTTAGACTCGAGATAATCAATGAACAAAGCAACAGCGACTTGCAAAAGCTCTCACTGATCTTTCTTTCTTTCTTTCTTTCTTTCTTTCTTTCTTTCTTTCTTTCTTTCTTTCTTTCTTTCTTTCTTTCTGTTTGGTTTAGTGGTTAAGTGCACGTCCCCTAATCTGGGAGAACCGGGTTCGATCCCCCAAGCCATAGATCTGATAACAGCTGTCCTTGAAAAAGACATTGTCTTTTTCAAATAAATAAATAAAAAGAACAGTTTCCGTCAGAGCTCTCTCTGCCCCACCTACCTCCCAGGGTGTCTGTTGTGGGGAGGGGAAGGGAAAGGAGTTTGTAAGCCGCTGTGAGACTCCCTAGTGAAGGGCGGGGTATAAATCCAATCTCTTATTATTATCATCTGCCTCTTGCCTCCTCTCCACATCTCAGCAGGGAGGAAGTCTTCCCCCTCCTGCCGCAAGGTGGGTGCGTGCTAGAGAGGCATCACACTGTGGAGACAGACATCGCAACAAACCACAATTGGTACGAACTGTGGTTTGCAATCCCTCCCTCCCTCCCTCCCTCCCTCCCTGGAGCTCAAGGCAGCATACATGGGTCTTCTTCAGTCTATTTACCCTCACGATGACACTATGAGGTATGGTAGACACTAGGATTGTCAACCTCAAGCTGGTACCTAGAGATCTCTTGGAATTTCAGCTGGTCTCCAGACTGCACATATCAGTTCTCTTGGAGAAGATGGTTTCTTTGGAGGACAGACTATGGCATTATACCCCACTGAGATCCATGCACTCCCCAAACAAATGATCTCTAGGCAGAACCCCCAAATCTCTAGGAATTTCCAAACCTGGAGTTGGCAACTGTAGAGGCAAACAGAGGGACTGGTCCCTTGTCATCCAGTGAGCTTCATGTTGACATGGGGATTAAAATCTGGGTTTCCCAGATGCAAGTCCAACAATCAATCCACTAGATCAATCTGATTCTTAAAAGCCCATGTACAGGATTAAACCTGCTCAGCCCAGTCCAGGGGTGAGAGGGAACCCTATATCTCAGCACATGAAACAAAATCCACGAGACAGTCTGTACTCTCTCTAGAATTCACAACTGTTTGCCACCAGAATCTCTTCCAAGGGGTCCCCACCCAGCCTAAGAGCAGAGATTCTCTGAGCCTACGGGGAGGGCGGGATAAAAATCTAAATAATAAATAAATAAATAAATCTCTTAGCTGGCATCTGGAATTTAACACATCAGCAACTCTAACTCAGAGGTGCACACAATTACTCTCACAGTGGTAGCTCGGTGGTCAGCGCTTAGACACAAGATTTAGCCCTGGAGTTCAATTACCGCATCAGAGACAAATACAAATATGAATGATCTTTATTCAGCACAAAGCATATCAAGAGACTAGTAGAGGATACAAAAATAATAACAACCTATGGCTATTTGCCCTTACTGCACATTAATAATAATCATAGTTACCAAGTTAAGTGTAACATCAGATAGTCCAAGAGTGTCCATTGCATAACAGTACAGGTTGGCACCAAGGGATTTTGAAGAGAAATCCCATCTTGTGCAGGTAGATAGTCCAGGACTGCTCAGAGATACAGATCCACAGTAACAGAAGATTGGCATCCGGCAATCAGTTCACAAAGAAACTCTTTGTTTCAAAAGTCAGGATCCCAGGAGCAAGAGAGATCTTCCCTAAAAAACCACGGAGTTATACTCCCATGCCAGTCACCATCAGCTGTGGCCATCAGCCAATCACGAGCGGCAGGGGTGTGTGCCCAATTTCTGGTTGCCATAGCTGCCACATCAGGTTTGTGGGGATTGGCTAAGAGCCCTGCTTGCAGTCAGGTGATCCAACTTCCAGCTTTCTCCAGTGCGTACGTGACATGGCCCATGTAGGCCATACAAGAGGAGCCTTAAAGTCTGGCCCTCAGCAGGGAGGTGTTAAGGAA
>NW_015159834.1:3710-18092 GCF_001447785.1 Gekko japonicus
GGAGTTCAATTACCACATCAGAGACAATTACAAATATGAATGATCTTTATTCAGTGCAAAGCATATCAAGAGACTAGTAGAGGATACAAAAATAATAACAACCTATGGCTATTTGCCCTTACTGCACATTAATAATAATCATAGTTACCAAGTTAAGTGTAACATCAGATAGTCCAAGAGTGTCCATTGCATAACAGTACAGGTTGGCACCAAGGGATTTTGAAGAGAAATCCCATCTTGTGCAGGTAGATAGTCCAGGACTGCTCAGAGATACAGATCCACAGTAACAGAAGATTGGCATCCGGCAATCAGTTCACAAAGAAACTCTTTGTTTCAAAAGTCAGGATCCCAGGAGCAAGAGAGATCTTCCCTAAAAAACCACGGAGTTATACTCCCATGCCAGTCACCATCAGCTGTGGCCATCAGCCAATCACGAGCGGCAGGGGTGTGTGCCCAATTTCTGGTTGCCATAGCTGCCAACTTCAGGTGTGTGGGGATTGGCTAAGAAGTTAGAGGCTCTGCCTGCAGTCAGGTGATCCAACTTCCAGCTTTCTCCATTGCGTACGTGACATGGCCCATGTAGGCCATAAAAGAGGAGCCTTCAAGTCTGGCTCTCA
Organism: Gekko japonicus; assembly: GCF_001447785.1. NCBI lineage: Eukaryota > Metazoa > Chordata > Lepidosauria > Squamata > Gekkonidae > Gekko > Gekko japonicus. The sequence continues at coordinate 4,328 of NW_015159834.1, forward strand.
GCAGAGAGGTGTTAAGGAATGTGGGTATCTGACATGATTATATGGCATGGCTATTTGGTGGTTCAGCCATATGGTCAAGTGACAGAAATCACACTAGGCCATCTGGCCTGCAGCAGGAAAAAGACACACAGAATGTCATCACAGGAAGAAGGCATGAGACTTTAGAAACAATATTTCTATACAACCAATCTCCAACATAAGAGGTCTATTTACAATTCTTTTAAAAGCATTATATAGTGTGTGTGTGTATGTGTGTGTGTTACAGAGAGAGAGAGAGAGAGAGAGAGATTGTTTGAAGTTTGTGGATTGGATGTCAATGATATGCAGATGACACTCAGCTCTATATGTCTTTATCCAAGCCTCCAAATGTCCCTACTTTGGTTCTGAGCTGGTGCTTTGAGGATGTGGTCAGGTGGCTAAGGCAGAACAAATAGAAGCTAAATTCAGATGAGGCCAAGGTAATGATGGTTGGGAAAGCTGATAACTCTAGAGGGACTGAATCCCTTTGTCCTAGATGGAGTAACGGTGGCTTTTTCAGAACAGTTCAAGGACTTGGGGGTACTGATTGGGGATGGGCACGAACTGGCTCATGAACTACCATTCATGATGAATTTTGCCAGGTTCATGGATCACAAACTGAAGTTTGTGGGAGGCAAATCTGCAGCTCCCTCAAAGGTATGTGGTTTATGGGGGCCATCTGGCCAACTGGTCAAGCCATATACATTCCAAAGGGAAACTTGAAACTTCTAGGAATCACCCAAGGGGAGCATGAAACTCTATAACATCACAAGGGATACATGAAGGCTATAGGAATCAATATTTCTAAATATTTCTATACAGTTTCTTACGCATTTGGTGTGTAGCTTGCACTTTTGAACCTGCACCTGACATATTCCCCAAAAGCAATTTCCTGGGGGCATCTTCTGTGGGGGGGGGGAATAACCTGGACCCCCTAAGTCTAATTTGCATATAACTTGGAGGCCATGTAGAGGAGCATCAAGGAGAGATCCCCTGTGAGCTTGATGTCACCAGCTTGCATACAGTCCATTCTATACACTCCTGAACCTCTTGAACATGTGCCTGTCATGGGCACCTTTTTTTTGGGGGGGGGCATAACTCGGACTTTGTAAATCCAATCCTCAAAAGACTTGGAGGGCAGGTAGGAGATAGTCTGCCAGAGATCACCTGTGAGTTCGGTATCTCTAGCATGTTGGGTTCAATTCAGCTCACAAACTGAAATGGTTCATTTGGCAGCTAAAAAGGTCGTAACAGTTTGTGGTTCATGAACAGGGCACCCCATGAGGCACAAACTGAACCACATTTTCTCAGTACATGCCCATCTCTACTGCTGATAGACCCTGCCTTGCTGTCTGAAAAGCAGGTTGACTTGGTGTCCAGGAGTGTCTTCTATCACACATGTATGCTTTTCCAACTCTCCTGTTACCTAGGCTCAGCCTATCTGGCCATGCTCATCCATGCTTCTGTAACTTCATGGCTGGATTTCTGCAACACACTCTGTATGGGGCTGCTCTGGAAGAGAGCCTGGAGACCACAACTAGTCCAGAATGCAGCAGCCCAACCGTTGTTAGTGTCCAGCTGCCAGGAAATATATGTTGCCTATTTTGAGGCAGATAAATCAATTGCCAGTCTTGGTTTCCAAGTCCAATTCAAGGTGCTGGTTATGACCTTTAAACCCCTTCATGACCTGGGACCCACACATTTGAAGGACTGACTCCTTCCATATGTCCCTTTATGCCAACTAGACTCATCAGGCAGATATCTATTGAATATCCCAAACTTAGGGTGCCCTGTTTGTCATCCGCCGGAACCTATGCCTTTTCCATCTGTCAAATGGACTTCTGGAAGAGGGGGTCACCCTCTTTGGAGACCTTCAGGGGTACTGCATGGGCTGCCTGTTTGCCAGGCATCTTTTAAGTGGGGGAGGAGGGAAGTCTTTGGGGTTTGCTGTTTTATTTTTGGTTTTAAAAGGGGGGAAATCAACGATTATTGAACCGAGAGGAAAAGGGGATGTTAAGTATGAGACTCAACACAGCTAGTGAACAATGAATCAGTTTTATTAACGAAGTCAGAAGAAATCAGAACGAGACAAAAACATAGAGCAACAGGCTCTCTTTTAAACAGTCTGGGCTTGGGAGGCCACGCCCACATGTCAGCTAACAACCAATAACTATTTACAGATAAGGTCCAATCAGAGTGCTTCCCACCAGAACAGCTCTGATTGGTTTATTCACAATCCTGTTTCAGATTCAAGCTTTACATAGGTTTCAATACATAACAGGGGATATAAATGTTTCAGTGAATAAATGATAAATATAAATGAATTCCTCTGATATTTTGCCCAAGAAGGAACCTCATAAAGATTGCTTTGGGACGAATCAGACAGATTTGCCCTTGAATCTAACCCAGGCACTTCAGCAGGTTCAAAAGGCAGTGGTGCACCTCCAGACGGCAATGTTTCACCAGCTGTATTGACTAACAAATGAGAAGGGAGCACTCCCTGGAGAAGACCCTGATGCTGGGAAAGATTGAAGGTCAAAGAAGACGGGGATGGCAAAGGATGAGATGGTTAGACAGTGTCATAGATGCAACGAAGATGAAACTGAGCAAACTTCAGAGGACAGCGGAAGACAGGAGGGCCTGGCGGGATCTAGTCCATGGGGTCGCGAAGATTCGGACTCGACTGTGCAACTGAACAACAACATTGACTAACAGCTCAATACCAGATCAGGTTCAAGGTTATGGTGTTATAAATAAAATAAATAAATAAATAAAATGCCAACTAGAATCATCAGGCAGATATCTATTGACTATCCCAAACTTAGGGTGGCCTGTTTGTCATCCGCCGGAACCTAGGCCTTTTCCATCAGTCGAATGGGCTTCTGGAAGAGGGGGTCACTCTCCTTGGAGACCTTCAGGGGCTCTGAAAGGGCTGCCTGTTTGCCAGGACATTTGAGTGGGTTTGAACAGCAGGCATCTTTTAAGTGGGGAGGAGGGAAGTCTTTGGGGTTTGCTGTTTTATTTTTGGTTTTAAAAGGGGGGAAATCAATGATTATTGAACTGAGAGGAAAGGGGGATGTTAAATATGAGACTCAACACAGTTAGTGAACAATGAATCAGTTTTATTAACGAAGTCAGAAGAAATCAGAATGAGACAAAAACATAGAGCAACAGGCTCTCTTTTAAACAGTCTGGGCTTGGGAGGCCACGCCCACATGTCAGCTAACAACCAATAACTATTTACAGATAAGGTCCAATCAGAGTGCTTCCCACCAGAACAGCTCTGATTGGTTTATTCACAATCCTGTTTCAGATTCAAGCTTTACATAGGTTTCAATACATAACAGGGGATATAAATGTTTCAATGAATAAATGATACATATAAATGAATTCCTCTGATATTTTGCCCAAGAAGGAACTTCATAAATATTGCTTTGGGCAGAATCAGACAGATTTGCCCTTGAATCTAACCCAGGCACTTCAGCAGGTTCAAATTCAGTGGTGCACCTCCAGACTGCAATGCCTTTGTGGGTGCACATTCAGCCAGTGTTTCACCAGCTGTATTGACTAACAGCTCAATACCAGATCAGGTTCAAGGTTATGGTGTAAACCTTTAAGGCCCTACGTGGTCAGGGACCAACTTTTCTGTGGGGATGCCTCTCCCCATATGTCCCCTGATGAGCTTTACACTTATCTGAACATCATCTTCAGGTAATCCCCAGTCCAAAAAAACCCCATCCAACTAACCTTGACCAGGGCCAGGAACACGCTCCCACTGGTGATCAGGGCCCTGCGGGATTTACTGCAGTTCTACAAGGCCTGCAAAATGGAGCTGTTCTGCCAGGCCTTTGGTTGAGGCCAATTATATTGGCCTCTCGTGCTCAAACTTGCCTATGCTGGGCATTATGGCTTTCCTGTGTTCTGGACGGTGATTTGGCCCAGATGTCTACATTAGTGCCCCCTGGCACTTGCACAGTGTGCACCTCAGGGGTATGGCATTATCTGGGTCACCATCATGTTCTAAAAGTTTTAGTATTTAAATCAGTAAAGGTAAAGGTTCCCTTGCTCGAAAGCCAGTCGAGTCCGACTCTAGCGTTGCGGTGCTCATCTCCGTTTCAAAGCCGAAGAGCCAGCGCTGTCTGAAGACGTTTCCGTGGTCGTGTGGCCGGCATGACTAAACACCAAGGCGCACGGAACGCTGTTACCTTCCCACCGAAGTGGTACCTATTCATCTACTTGCAATTTCTTGCTTTCGAACTGCTAGGTTGGCAGGAGCTGGAACTAGAGACGGGAGCTCACTCCGTCGTGCGGCACACTCGGGTCTCGAACTGCTGAACTACTGACCTTCCTCAGCCTGCCGTTCAGCATCTTAACCACTTGAGCCACCGCAGCTCCTTTTAAATCAGTACTAGTTCTTAAATAAGGTTCATAACGTTTTTGCGTCTATTTTTTATTCATGGTTGTAACCCGCTCTGAGCTCACTGCCGGAGAGGGCGAGATAGAAATGGCATAAAATAAAAATTAAAAAAAATATTAAAGCTGCCTAGTCCACCTCACAGTCTCTTCAGGAGGGCCTGGCTTTGTTCAGTGACCCCCCTCAACCACCCTCCAGTTTTAGAATTATCTAAGGAATCCTCTCTCTCTCATGGAATATAACTCCATCTCACCATAGCATGACTAGTTCACCATTCCAAGCAGGGAGATGTTTCCCCCGGTATCATCATTTCTCATTTGGGCCAGAGGGGTATGTGACTGGGCATGTAATCTAGACTTGAATCTGAAATTTCAGCTATTTATTTATTCATTCATTAATTTATTCATTTATACTCCTTCTTTCTTCTCAGTGGGGACTCAGTGTGGTTTATACCACTCTCTTCTGTTTTTATCCTCACAACAACCTTGTGAGGTAGGTTACGCTGAGAGAGTGTTACTGACCCAAGGTCACCCAGAGACCTTCAACGCAGCCTTTGGCAGGTCATTCCCTTGAGACTCTTTCACAGGAAACCGATCAATTTAATACACGGGGCTGCTGAAAAGACCGAAAGGGTGGAAATAGAAATGCTGTGCACAGCAAGCTGCTGAGAAAATAAATGGCATTTGCTCTAAACTGCGGAGGAAAATATAACTTGGCAAACCAAAATTCCAGAGGGATTGTTAACTTGGTATAATTACCCAAGTTAATTATACGATCAATTATTCAACAAACATTAAAGTTCTAACTTAATGCAGGCGATAGCCAGAGTGATTTAATTGGGATCCTGTATCTTGATTAAGAAATACAAGGTGTGATCAAAAAGCGGCTCGCAATACAGGCAAAGCCATACAAATCTGTTTACTTCTTCTCATCTTGCCCAATCCCAAGCAGCAGCTAACAGTGTGCAAAATAACCAGTAAAGCGTCCAATTAAACGCATCATTAAAAGCCTGAGACCAAGTAGCAAGTAGATTATTTTTGAAAAGAAAGACTATTGGCACAATAACATCTCAGTGCACCCCGAGAACTGTTTGACCAGAATACTCACAGATGTCAGGAATTACCTGACAGCATGCAAAAGGCATGCTCAGTTTTTTCTTCCCAGCACCCTCCCCCAAATAAGGACAAGGGGCTTAACTAGTTCAACCAAGCCAGGATGTAACTAGTTCAGGGGTCCTCAATTTTTTTTCAGCCTTTGGGTACCTTTGGAGTTTTGACACAGTATGATGGACACAGCCAAAAAATTGGCTGCCACAAAATGGCTGCCGGAGGAGGTAGAGCCAGCCACAGAATGACCGCCACAGCCTACCTTCAGTCACACAGTGAAGATCTTCATGCTGTGGTGCCAAGCAATGTTCCCTCTAAGGTGTGGAGTCTTGTGAGCAAAAATTCTCCTTTGTGAGCTACTGGCATTAAAGTTGTGAGTGAGCGATCTGGCTCCTGCATAAATTAACTTGCTCTGGAGCCCATCCTTCCTGAGCTAAGACAAAAGTGTGTGAGCCAGAGGCTAAAAAACTGTGAGCTGGCTCACACTAACTCAGCTTAGAGGGAACACTGGTGCCAAGTGCTGATGAAGCAATTTTGTAAAAAAAACAAAACCTGCACAGCCCATGAAATCTCCAGTGGTCACTCAGAAGCCTTGCTGAGCAAAAGCCCTACCTGGCCATGCCCACTTTCTAACACTTGGCGGGTACCAGGAAAGGTATGGATTGGCACCCTGTTGGGGATCCGTGAACTAGTTTATTAAATGGCTGGCAAGTGTCACAAGGTATTGTTGATTAAAGCGTAGCCTGAACTTTCATTTTGGCAAGACCACCCTGGCTTCATGCCCAGGCAGCCCATTTATTTTTTGGTGTAGTGGTTAAGTGTGCGGGCTCTAATCTGGGAGAACCGGGCTTGATTCCCCACTCCTCCGCTTGCAGCTGCTGGATGACCTTGGGCAAGCCATAGTTCTGGCAGAGCTGTTCTCTCAAGGACAGTTCTCTCAGAGCTCTCTCAGCCCCACCCACCTCACAAGGTGTCTGTTGTGGGGAGGGGAAGGGAAATGAGTTTGTAAGCTGCTCTGAGACTCCAAGTGATGGGCGGGGTATAAATCCAATCTCCTCCTCCTTGTCCTCCTCCTCCTCCTTCTCCTTCTTCTTCATCTTCACCTGGCCATGGCCTGTGCTGAGGTGTCCAGTTTTGTCTCCCTCCCCCAGAATGCCACAAAGCTAAGGGTTTCATTCATGCTGCTCATTGCCCAAAGGTTTCCTTCCGAAAGCCACCCTGCTGTAAAATGCATGATGTGCTGTTTGGGAATGGGTCCCTTGTCATCACATGAAGTCTCACTTCACAATCCCAATGATAAGTAAGCCATCCTGTTCCAGAAAACCTAAGCCCAGTTCACCAGTGAACCCACGTACGATCTGTGTACAGTTGATTTTCTTTAACATGTGTTTAGTCATTCGGCCAGGGCTATTTTGGGGCAGGAACGCACAGGAACGGAGTTCCGGCTGGCTCCCAAATTGGCCACGCCAAGCAAGAACTCATTAGCATAATAGGCCACACCCAACAGCAGGAACTCATTAAGACTGGCTACATTAGGAGCGTGTGGCCTAACATGCAAAGAAGTTCCTGCTACAAAAAAAAAGCCCTGGGTTTTGACGAAAAACAAGGTAAACAGAATAAGAAGCAAAAGGCGGGTGTGGCTGGATGACCACACTTCTGGTAACATGGAGGCCTAATATGCTAATGAGCCATGCTGCCAGGCGTGTGACCTAATATGCTAATGAGTTTCTGCTGTTGGGTGTGGCGTATTATGCTAATGAGTTCCTGCTGGGATTTTTCTACAAAAAGAGCCCACTCATTCCGATGTTACTTTCAACACATGTACAGCTGAACATGTGATTGAAACCATACAATTATCCAGACACTGGTTCCCAGTTTCATTCATCAAGTGAATGTGTGTTGGCTGTTTCATACAAACAGTTGTATACACGTGATTTCCTATAATGTGTGAACAGAAGAAGAGAAGAGTAGGTTTTTATACCCCGCTTTTCTGTACCTTAGGGAGTCACAAGGTGGCTTAACCAGTGGGCTTCACGTGAAGGAGTGGGGAATCAAACCTGGTTCTCCAGATTGGAGTCTACCTCTCTCAACCACTACACCACACTGGATCTCAACAGGGCTAGAGTTACAGCCCAACCAATCCTGGGACCAGGCCTTACTATCCCATTTCCTCCCAAGCCAACACAGAGCAGGCAAAGAAAGGTCCTTGAATGGCCAGCCATGGGAGAACCCCCCCAAAAAAATTCCTGTGTGTGCCTGAAGCAACCAGCTAATCCCATGTTGCCTCTAGGGCAGTCGGGTGGGCAACAACACTCAGCAAAAACTTGTGTGGAAGAGGCAGAGAGCTACTTCTATGCTTTTCTCTTTACTATCCCCCATAGGTTGGGCAACGAACAGCCACAGTCAATCATGTTTTGGGTCTCCTTTGATTTAGAACAGTGAGGGCGGACCTTTTAGAGACCGAGTGCTCAAACTGTGACCCAAAACCCACTTATTTATTGCAAAGTGCCAACACGGCCATTTAACCTGAAAGCCGAGGTTTTGCTTTAGGAAAAAACAACTCATACATTAACTTAAGATGATCCAAACAAAGTAAGGAAAGCAATCCCAACTGCTTTCATTTACTTAAAATTATTTGGCAGAGAATTCGATACTTTAATGATGGTCTGGGCCTGGCTGGGGCGATGGCACGTGTGCCCACAGAGAGGGCTCTGAGTGCCACCTCTGGCACCCGTGCCATAGGTTCGCCACCACTGATTTAGAAGGTGCCAGACAAATGAAGAGTTGAGGCACAACAGGCCTTGCATCTTCTACTAAGGAGCGGTGGCACAGGCGGTAAATGCCTGCAAGTAATCTATCTCCGAACAGCCTTAACGGCTGTTTGAGTTCCACCATGGCTGAGGTGAGCTCCCGGCCCTTGTCTTAGCTCCCGCCTACCCAGCGGCTCGAAAGCCCTAAATGGCAATTAGACAAATGGGTACCCACTCCTTAGGAGTGGGGGAGCACCCTACCTCCAATACTGGAGGGCAGCAGCGGTGGCTGGGGGATGTGGCGAATGATGAGTGGCAAGCTGGCAGAAAGAACATGGTGACGGATCAGCAGATAGGTGGCAGACAGCAGGAGACTCGTGGAGGCATGGCCGGGCAGCGTGGAGGCGTGGTGATGTAAGTGCGGTCGGAGCCTTGCGGGACAGAGACCAGTGCGACTCATCGGGCAGCCGCGCGTCATAGAGGACCACCCCAGGAGAGCCGAGCCAAAAAGAAAAGACCTCCGCCGAAGGACGCTACCATCTGGTTCCAGCAAGACCCGCCACAGACAAAAAAGACCTACGCTGCTTAGGTGCCTGGTAAGGCACCCATCTCCCCTGAAATATATGTGGCCCTAGCTAGATGATTAAATGTATATATGTAAACTGCTCCGAGCCTCTGGGAAGGAGCGGCATAGAAATGTGATGAAATAAATAAATAAATACTAATATCAGGCAACTTGGGCACTCAGAACAAGTTGTGTGTGTGTGTGACTGATTCATTTATTTAAATAAGGTAAAAAATAACATACAGGATAAAAACAACGTATAAAATATAAAAACAGCCTGACCTATCGAAACCATTTACATTCTGCCAAATGCTGTCTTACCTGCCTCCCTGAATGCAGAAAGTGAAGACACCCTCTCTGTCCCAAAGTAAAAACCTACAACCTGCATGTTTCTGGACAGACAGTCCTAAGAGAAGGTACCATGAGCAGTGTTCCCTCTAAGCTGAGCTAGTGTGAGCTAGCTCACAATTTCTTAGCCTCCGGCTCACACATTTCTGTCTCAGCTCAGGAAGGAGGGCTCCAGACGAATTTATGCAGGAGCTGAATCGCTCGCTCACAACTCTAATGCCAGGAGCTCACAAAGTGGGATTTTCGCTCACAAGACTCCACAGCTTAGAGGGAGCATTGACCATGAGGAGAGGTGGTCCAAAGCGCACAACTGATTATGGTTGCCTCCTGGCCACTGGCAGGAGATGGGGCATAGGGTTGCCGGATCTAGGTTGGGAAACTCCTGGAGATTTGGGGGAAAGCCCAGAGAGGACAGGGGCCCCAGTGGGATACAATGCCACAGAGCCCACCCTCCAAAGCAGCCATTTCATCCAGGGGAACTGATCTCTGTAGTTTGAAGATGAGTCGTAATTCTGGGGGATCTCCAGGTCCCATCTGGAGGTTGGCAACCAGTGTTCCCTCTAAGCTGAGTAGTGTGAGCTAGCTCGCAGTTTTTTTAGCCTCCGGCTCACACATTTTTGCCTTCGCTCAGGAAGGATGGCTCCAGAGCAGACTAATTTATGCAGCAGCCCAATCGCTCGCTCACAACTTTAATGCCAGCAGCTCACACAGTAGAATTTTCGCTCACAAGACTCCACAGCTTAGAGGGAACATTGCTGGCAACCCTACAATAGATGTACAGGAGTATACTAGGACATGTGGTTTGTAAATACAAGGACTCCAGACCATATAGGATGATGGGTGGTAGCCCCTGAAGAGCCTTAAGCTATGAGTCCCCCCTTTTGGGCACTGTAGGCATCTGACACAGGGTGGTGGGCACAACCACAGGAGGCAGAGGCAACCACAAAATGTCAGGGAGTAAGATACTCTATGACTCTACTAGTAGCTTTTTTGAGATTTCAGCCAGAAGTTTGCCTGACAGAGGCCCCGGTCACACGGGCCGGATATCGCGGGGGGGAGGCGTGGCAAATTGCCCTGGCAAAGTTTGAGCCGCCATTATGCAATCAGACACACCGGCAGCACACCACAAGTCCTTTCCTTGGCACCGGGGCATAACCGAGGGGCCGGAGGAGAAAGCCGCGCGCCAGTGCGATCACACCACGGGAGTCTGGAGGCAGCCCGTGGCAAACCGTTTGCCAGTACTTTGGAGGTACTGCTTTTTTATCGCGCATTTTCGGCGGTAAGCCACGGGTTGGCCATGGGTGCGCTCCACTTCCCAGATGTTGGGGTGTGATTGCGCACAGATAATCCTCCCACAACCCGTGGCTCTCCCGTGGCAAATTAGCCGTGTGACCAGGACCTGGATGTCCTTTAAAATGAACGTGTTGTTTTAAAATATGTTCTTGCATACACGCAGCTTACCTTCAATCACGCAGTGATGGTCCTTGTGCAGGGGTGGAAGTTGCTGCAAAACTAGCATTTTAAAAGGTCTGCATAGCCAATATGGTCAACAGGGGCCCATAAAGTTTGGTAAACATTTTGATTGAGTGGATACAGTCTGTATGGAAATGTACCCCTTCGCAAATCACCAAGAACCACCACAAACAGCTTGGAAGTTCAGGAAATGTTCATGTCTGTTCACCTGCCATGAACTTCATGAACCACAAAACAGCCAAAATTCCTCACAAACTTGGCTTCCGGTCGTGCCAAGATGGCGAATTAAAGCACTCCCGCGATTCTCCGGGGGTGGTCGGCGGTTCTTTAGACAGTTTGGGCAGTTATAGCCCAAAGCAACGCTCCCCAGAGAGGGGGGGTGTCCAGCAGGCAGCCGTGCCCAAGTGGGAGTAGAGATTGGCCTGATCAAGTTTCTGAAGAAGCTTGTTTTAGGCTTTGATCTCCTTCCACGAGGAGGGCGAGTGCCAAGCATCACTAAAAGAGCCGTTCCGAGTTGGTTTACCAGCATAAATCCGTCATCAGCCGATTTCTTCAGCAAGGGGAAAAGTGAGTGAACTATAAGAAGCAATGCAATCCCGGTATAGACGCACTAGATAACAATCAAACGCTCCGCCTACCTGAATTTGAATTTAACACGATTTGACCCGAGCGGTCGAGCGGATAACGAGCAGACGATCCCAGAGATTAATTCCGGGGAAAAAAACGACTTGATTTAAGGCTTTAAAAACGGAAAAAAACGCTATTGTTGAACATTCCTGCGGCTAGCTAGAGATAACTGCGCAACTGAAAATCGAAACTGACGAGAAATATCGCGGGAAGAAAAGGGGTCGGAGTACCAATAAATCTCTTCCGACGACAGACAACCAGCGAGCACAGCTCCCAGAGAGGACGGGAACAACCGGAAGGAGTCGGAAGAGGACAAGCGGGGAACCGGATGTAAGCGTAAGCACACAGACGGGACCTGGAACAGCAAAATCGACCTACTCTCCCTACTGCACCCGACATTTTGAGGAGGACCCGAAACTAAACTGCTTTTTAAAGGTTTTAAAACTATCTGATGCAAACGAAAACAAGGTGAACTGCCTGTGCGCACGTTGGGTTTTGGACATTATAACCAAAATGAGTTTTTAAAGTGAAAAAAAGTGTAACCTGCCAAAACGGAGACCAGAAGAACAAGAACAGGCTCAGAAGTGTCTGCAGCCGCAGCAGCAAAACCCAGAGCAGCCTCAACCTCTACACCTAAAATGGCAGCAAAGGAGAAGAAGGAGATGCAGGCTGCAATGGAGGCTATGGAAAAGAAGATGACTGAGGCGATTCAGGCGATGGGAATTCAGATAGAACAGCATCTGGAGAAGCAAATGGAGAAGCAAATGCAAATACACTTAAAGCAATTAGAAGAGGCCCAAGAAAAAAACATTACCGCAATAAAAGAGATAGTAAAGACAGAAATAACATCCATCAAACAAGAAGTAGAAGGAGCCAATAAGGTCATGCAAGACATTGCAACCAAGGTATCAGAAGTAGAAGAGAAAACTCAAGAAGCAGAGAAGAAACATGATTCCTTGACACAGCAATTTAGAAGATCTGAAGCAATGACAGAATTCAGATGAATGCAAACCCATCTGAGATTCAGGGGAATAGCCGAGAAAGAAGACGAGAACATCAGAGAGACAATGATGAAGGCAATAACAGCATATTTAGAAGAAGATGATGGGGACTTGGACAGAGAATTTGATTTGATCTACAGAGTGAATTCTAGAATCGCAGAAAAGAAGAATCTACCAAGAGACGTCATTGTGCAATTTCTAACTAGAAAGACAACCGAAGACATCTTTAAGAAGCAATTTACCGACCAGCTGACGATAGAAGGTAACAGAATTATGATCATGAGAGAACTCCCAAGAACAATTTTGCAAGATAGAAGAAGATACAAAGCACTAGCGGACAAACTGAAGACTATGAAATGAATGCAGAAAGTGAAGACACCCTCTCTGTACCAAAGGAGTGGCACTACCAAAGTAAAAACCTACAACCTGCATGTTTCTGGACAGACAGTCCTAAGAGAAGGTACCATGAGCAGTGTTCCCTCTAAGCTGAGCTAGTGGGAGCTAACTCACAATTTCTTAGCCTCCGGCTCACACATTTCTGTCTCAGCTCAGGAAGGAGGGCTCCAGTGCAGACGAATTTATGCAGGAGCCGAATCGCTCGCTCACAACTCTAATGCCAGGAGCTCACAAAGTGGGATTTTTGCTCACAAGACTCCACAGCTTAGAGGGAGCATTGACCATGAGGAGAGGTGGTCCAAAGCGCACAACTGATTATGGTTGCCTCCTGGCCACTGGCAGGAGATGGGGCATAGGGTTGCCAGATCTAGGTTGGGAAACTCCTGGAGATTTGGGGGAAAGCCCAGAGAGGACAGGGGCTCCAGTGGGATGCAGTGCCATGAGAGCCCATCCTCTAAAGCAGCCATTTCATCCAAGGGAACTGATCTCTGTAGTTTGAAGATGAGTCGTAATTCTGGGGGATCTCCAGGTCCCATCTGGAGGTTGGCAACCAGTGTTCCCTTTAAGCTGAGTTAGTGTGAGCTAGCTTGCAGTTTTTTTAGCCTCCGTCTCAAACATTTTTGCCTTTGCTCAGGAAGGATGGCTCCAGAGCAGACTAATTTATGCAGCAGCCCAATCACTCCCTCACAACTTTAATGCCAGGAGCTCACTCAGTAGAATCTTTGCTCACAAGACTCCACAGCTTAGAGGGAGCATTGCTGGCAACCCTACAATAGATGTACAGGAGTATACCAATACATGTGGTTTGTAAATACAAGGACTCCAGACCATATAGGATGATGGATGGTAGCCCCTGAAGAGCTATGAGTCCCACCTTTTGGGGACTGTAGGCATCTGACGCAGGGTGGTGGGCACAACCACAAAATTGCTGCCACAGGAGGCAGAGGCAACCACAAAATGTCAGGGAGTAAGATACTCTATGACTCTACTAGTAGCAATTTCAGCCAGAAGTTTGCCTGACAGAGGCCCCGGTCACACTGGCCGGATATCGCGGGGAGGGGGCGTGG
>NW_015159834.1:18227-51302 GCF_001447785.1 Gekko japonicus
GTCCACTGTGAAATGCAAAAAATTCTAAAATGTTCTTTTAAGAAAGCACCTGAAATTCTGCTCTTAGGCTTAAAAATGGAAGAATTAAATTTAACAAAAAGGACACTGTTCTGGTATTTGATAACAACAGCAAGAATGATATATGCCCAATATTGGAAACAAGAAAAAATACCAGATCTGGAAGAATGGATACAAAAAGTTCTGTTCATGGCTGAGATGGACAAAATAACCAGAAAGTTGAACAATGAAGAAGACCAAGAATTTTTTGAAGAATGGAAGGACTTTAAAATATATTTAGAAAAGAACTGGGACGTGAGACAAAATTTACTATGTTTAGAACAATATTAGATACTTGATGTTATCTTGAAGTTATCTATGTGGGACATGAGGGAAACGCATTGCGGGAAGCCTTTCGGGGGAGGGAGGGAAAAGGGAATATATAACCGATTGATAAAATGATGCAAAATGTAACAATGATGGAAAATAAAATCTTTGTGACCCAAAAAAAAAAAAATTCCTCACAAACTTCAGTTCATGAGCCAGTTCATGCCCAACCCATGTGGGCCCCCTGGCACCAACTGGTGCCACATTAGAGACCCCTGAGCTAAGGTATCCCCAAGGCAGGTGAGAAAATATCGACTTTAAAAAAAAAACAACTCCAGCAAGTTTCTCACATGAAAATTCATTCCAATGGAGAAACACCACACGTCTCCGATTACTTTTTTATCCAATAAATTATCTTTGCTTAGCAGTGTAAGTTTCTTTAGCAAATCCCAGCCCTATAACAATCAAAAGACCATGTAATCCTTGCCCCATAATTCTAAAAATCTAAGAAAAAAATTAAATGTAGTTAAGCACAAAAAGTGTGCATAAAAGATAATATAGAGACCATTACTCCTTATATCACTAAAACAACCGAGGGAACTTTATGGAGCAGATACAGCCGTTTATTGTGAATGTGAAAATTAAAACCTATATAACAGCTCAGATCTTCGGCTATAACATTATTTCACACTTCTTGTCCTTCAGTTTTGAAGATCTCTGACAGTTTGTATTTCTTTCTTAACTAAAGTAGAACACATTTTAAAATATCAAGGGCATATCTATGTTATAGAAGAAGAGTAGGTTTTTATACCCTGCTTTTCTCTACCCTAAGGAGTCTCAAAGTGGCCCACAATAGCCTTCTCTTCCTCTCCCCACAACAGGCAGATGGGGCTGAGAGAGCTCCAAGAGAACTGGGACTGGCCCAAGGTCACCCAGCAGGCTTCCAATGGAGGAGGAGAGGGGAATAAAATCTGGTTCTCCAGACTAGAGTCCACTGCTCTTAACCACTACTACACCATGCTGGTTTTAGAAGGCTTAACAGTCATATTCTCTCCATTGGGAATTGGTTCAGTTCTGTGACAGGGGACTAGGAATCACTAACGAATTATCAGAACTCTCATCAAACTACCATTCTCAAGATGCCTTGGAGAAATCTAAGTCTGGTATAAAAATGATATGTTTGTCATACAGATAAGAACATAAGAACATAAAAGATGCCAATGTTGGATCAGGCCAAAGGCCCATCCAGTCCAACACTCTGTATCACACAGTGGCCAGAAATACCAGTGCCATCAGGAGGTCCACCAGTGGGGCCAGGACATTAGAAGCCCTCCCACTGTTGACCCCCCCCCCCAAGCACCAAGAAGACAGAGCATCCCTTGCCCCAGAGCCCCTATCTATACCTTTTGGCTAATAGCCACTGATGGACCTCTGCTCCATCATATGCTCCTACTGAACTCTTGTACTATAAATATTGTGTACTGATTATTTAAGTCTATTTTTCTTTAATTCTTTGTGTAGCAAAAAACAAAAAATCAACAAAAGGTTTAAAAAGGAAGTCCTTACACAGTGCCGCTTTTCTTTAATTCTTTATCTAGCAAAAAAAAAAAGTTTAAAAAGGAAGTCCTTACACAGTGCCGAAATCTAGAAACACTTGGTACCAACTGCACAACATACAGAGGGAGCTCCAGAGCCAAGACACGACAAAGAAGACTGTGATCCCAGTAGCTACCCACTAGTTATTGGGAGGGGAATTTCTTTTTTCTGAAATTCACTTTATTGTGATATAAAGATAAAGGTTCCCTTGCTCGAAAGCCAGTCAAGTCCGACTCTAGGGTTGCGGTGCTCATCTCCGTTTCAAAGCCGAAGAGCCAGCGCTGTCCGAAGACGTTTCCGTGGTCATGTGGCTGGCATGACTAAACACCAAGGCGCACGGAACACTGTTACCTTCCCACTGAAGTGGTCCCTATTTATCTACTTTCAATTTCTTGCTTTTGAACTGCTAGGTTGGCAGGAGTATTGTGATATAACCATTAATTATTCTGTTTCCCCCCCTCCTTTAAATGACATGAAAGACCTCTACAGGAGACCACCTGAGACCTGCTGCCAGTCAGAGTGGAGAACACTGACCTTGACAGACCACGGGTTTCACTCAGAACAAGGCAGCTGCCTGTCTTCATCATCCATGTGGTTTTGCAAATTCTGTAGTTAAGTGCCAGTCCATTATGTTTGACAGCTTGGGGAGAGATTGAAGGGGCAGTACGACTCCATTCAACTGAAATCACAGGACTTAAAAGTCTCGGCTGGATTGTGCCCAGGGTAGGATATTATTTAGAAGCAATTCTATCCATGAAGTGTTCTTCATGGGCAATTATTTTTTAGTGCTCCATTTATTGCATAGAATATATATGTGCACACATTTGACTACTCCATGAAAACAAACTTACATAATGAGACAACTTTATAGCTCTTCTTGTGATCCCTGATCTCTCTCGGAGTAAGTTACTCTACTTTCCATTCACTTTGGTCATCGCTGCTATAATCAGATCAAAAAACAAAGCAAAACATGAGCAATATCTTTGCCAGTCATTTAAACTGTCTGCTGTGTATATTAAAAACCATGAACTTGATCATAAGAAAGAACATAAGAACATAAGAGATGCCAATGTTGGATCAGGCCAAAGGCCCATCCAGTCCAACACTCTGTATCACACAGTGGCCAGAAATACCAGTGCCATCAGGAGGTCCACCAGTGTGGCCAGGACATTAGAAGCCCTCCCACTGTTGACCCACCCCAAGAACCAAGATGACAGAGCATCACTTGCCCCAGAGCCCCTATCTATACCTTGTGGCTAATAGCCACTGATGGACCTCTGCTCCATATGCTTATCTAATTCCCTTTTGAAGCTGTCCATGCTTGTAGCCGCCACCACATCCTGTGGCAGTGAATTCCAAGTGTTAATCACTCTTTGGGTCAATTGATATATCCATTTAACGCTCCTCTCGGAGTATTATGGCCTCGTGTTCTCATTTGCTTCCCTTAGCCCTAATTGTCTAGCTGTTAGCGAACTATCCTGTCTTCTAAATTTGTAAATCACATATTGAGGCACCAAGAGGAAAATAAGAACAAAGGTGAATGCTTTCGGGGGAAAATATATATATTGTACTTTCTACACATTATACGGAATATTGCTAACATTAAAAAATGTATCGTATGTCATAGTGGTGCTCTTGCACATTTTTTAAATTTAGAATTGTTTGTGATTGATGGAGAAAATGGCATGAGCAAAAATGGAGGAAATTCTCCTCCAAAATACAGATGTTGCTAAAACAGCTTCAAATGGGAGGTAAATGTGTGTGGAGCAGGAAGAAGTACCATGTGCTTCCTGTTTCATCACTTAATGGTTTTATAGGGCCTTGTCCTTTCACCTGCCTTCTACTGACAGAAACCAAAGCTTGAGGGCTGGCAATATTGTTGTGGTTGCTTAGTAACAGCCATGATGGCAATTGTTTCTTAAAACTACAGATATTATTTGGAGGGGTATTTTTTTTTTAAGATTTCAGATTTTTCCTGCAAACCTGGGGTTATTCTCTGGTTTGCAGAAAGATCTGGTTTGTTTGTCAATGGACACAGTGTACGGATTAAAGTATCCACAGATGGGGCCACAGTAAGAATTAGATTTAGTGCTGTTCCAATTAGGGATGCAACTAAATGACTCCACCTCACTGTTTAGATTCAAAAATACTGGTTCCTGCTGTACAAATTAGGGATGCAACTAAATGACTCACTGTTTAGATTCAAAAATACTGGTTCTGTTTTCATTTCGCAAATTGGATTCACAAGTGTTTGGTTTTACACACAATATTTCCCTCTACCTGTATTAACACTATGTTTGCATTTCTTTGTTGTAGGAATGGTATGTGATATGTAAAGGCAGAAGAATGTAAAGTAAAGGTAAAGGTCCCCTTGCTCGAAAGCCAGTTGAATCCGACTCTAGGGTTGCGGTGCTCATCTCCGTTTCAAAGCCGAAGAGCCAGCGCTGTCCGAAGACATTTCCGTGGTCATGTGGCCAGCATGACTAAACACCAAGGCGCACGGAATGGCTTCTAAGATGGCATAAAAGAAGGACAACACTTGGGAACCCCAACAGTAACAGAGGGGGGAAATGAAAAGACTCAGAACTACAACACAAAACTCCAAAAAGAAAGCCCCAAAAAGAAAACAAAAAAGGTATAGTCATACCCTGGATTATGGAGAAAAGTAGCAAGAAAGATTTGTAATTCCTTTGATTCCCATTACAAATGCTGCAAATTTTGTGATGGTCATGTTTGATTGGTGAACATACTATGTTCGACAGCTGCAATCACCCATAACTCAAATGTCTGAACTATTCACCTTTCCGCCATCTACTGTGAACAGTAGATACTTTTGCTGCATAGTAACTCTAGTGGCAGAGTTTTCTTTCCTTGTAATATTAGGGTTTGATCCCCTTCCCTTGCAGGGATTTCTGCATCTATGTAGTGGGTGAGATGATTCTCCCCCAAAGTCATGGATGTTCAGGTCAGGTCATTAAACGATGTGAAGTGGGAACTATTCTTTCCCATAAGGCTTTGCAAAAATGTACATGTGCAAAATAACCTCAGTAACACAGGCTTAAACTAGTGCCAAATGCTAACGCTATTTTAAAAATACAGTGTTTATAATCACTGGCCAACTGATTTTATTCACTATTTGTTTATATGACTGGCAGCTGAGCTACAAGCAACAACCACGGGTATGAGAAGAAAGTAGGAATCATCAGGCTGTGTGAGAATGGGCATACATACAAAGCTGCTGATTGCACTGCTGTACTGTAATGTCTGAATACATAAACATCCAACAAACAGGCTCAAACTGTTCACAACGTTAAACAGTTCATTGAAAAAACTGGCTCCCTGCTCATGACCAGTCAGCAAGCCATGAGATGAACGAGAAGGTCTTTGAACATCCTTTGTCCAGTTATCAGTAATGCCCAAATCTGCTCTATCTACCCTAGCCCATTTCAATTGCCTGTTTGTAGTGCTACTAGAAGGGAGATACTTACATATCCCCTATCCTCAACATCTGTGTTCCTGCCAAATTGAGCACAGTCAAAACAGTGGGACATGTGTCCATTTTACAAGGACATCCGTCCCACATATCTCACCCCTACTCTATCCAAGTTCCCAGGAAGATCTGAAAAATTCTACACACATCTCCTTGCAGACAACCTCAAAAGTGACCAAATTCTGTGCTAAGACTTTGTCTACAAGAAAGTAGATTCTCCAAATTTTTAAATAATGTCTATGTATAATTAATTAGAGCACAATAAGGCTCTGAATTTTAATCACTGTATATTAATTATATATTTGTATGTAAATTGTGCTGCTCAATGGTTGTTGACTGATCTCTTGATCATAATAAGTGTTGATGGTGACGGTGGGTGTGGAGAAAAGAAAAAGTTCTTGTGGCTATGTGCATATTTCCAGGAGCTCATATGTCCCATCATGGTCTACATGTAGGGAAGAATCTAGGTGCATATTTCCCACATGTGCATGCTGTAGATTTCCTGAGGTGTGAGATTTTCCAGTATTGGTCCAGCTTTGGAGTACTGGTATGAGTGCACTATTACTGCTAGCAAATGGTTTTTCTCTCTGTGTATCTCTCATTTTCCCATGGTTACTGTAAGTCTTAGAGAGATGGTGGGAATGCTAGAGAGCTCCTTGCCGGAGGGGACTAATGATCTATATTGGAACCAGGTTTTCCAATAAAAAGCGCTGATTAAGAATCTCTAGATCATCCTAGGGTTCTTATGGCTCTTTTTAGTGGGGATATATAAGTACGTCTTGTTGTATTTACGGTGTCACTTTTTAAGATTAATGAGGGCCACTTTGCTCCAAACTATGTCTTTTAACTTGTGGGAACTGTGGCTCTTCTTCCTCTAATTATTCTCCAGGCACCAAATTAATTACAAAAAAGCATCCGCCATTAGAAGACATTTAATTAACAAGCCAACGTGAGGAGTCATGTAAACTGTATTAACTACAGAGAAGGATGGCTGATTACTGAATAAAACATTGGGCTTACATTTATTGGACAACTGATTAAAAGACTGCTGTTAAGTTGCAGAAGATCACATTGCTGGGGAAAGTACCAGGAGCTTCTGCTTCACATGGCTGGGTGAATCCGATGATTCATTATCTCCTCCTGATGTGGCTAACTGTGTGGTTCTAACCCTTTTGGTTCCATTAACTCTGCCTCATTTTGCAGAAGCGAGATGGACTGACTGTGTAAGGGAAGCCGCAACCCTCCGTTTCCAAGACCTGAGCAAGGCTGTTAATAATAAGACATTTTGGAGCTAGTGTGCTTGATCCCACTCTCTCTCTCTGGAGATCATTAATTTTGGAGGTCATTAATTCATAGGGTCACCATAAGTCGGAAAGCAGCTAGACAGCACTTAACGCACACACACAAAAGTATAAATCACAGTGTGGCACTGGACTGCATGGCTGAACAATGGTTTTGAAATCAGGGTTCCACAATTAGCAGCTCAGAAATGACAGACAGGCATCCCTGAAAGATCTGGCACTACTAGGGATGGGCACAAACAGGCGCATGAGTGAAACTTGGGATGAATTTTGGGCGGTTTGTGCTTTGCAAAGTCAAGTTTGTGACAGGTCAACCGGCATGAAATTTCCACGAACTTTGAAGTTGTTAGTGGAGGTTCATTTCAGTTTGTGTATGGCTAAATTTCCAGACAGACTGTCCACTCTAGCAAGATATTTACCAAACTTCAAAGCGGGAGGGGGGGCAGAGGTTTCCCCACGAGTCTGATGTCATTGGCCTGTTCCTGAGCCGTTTCATAGACTCCTGTAACTGCATCAATGTAAGCAAAGAAAGACTAGTCAAACCACACAATTCCTGCAGCAGGGGATGGGACTTTTTTGTTTCAAGTCCAGCACAACTAGTTCAGGGTACAGAATGCCCAGCAGAATCCAGTACCACTGTGGTAATATAGACTTAAAAGGACTGATTGATCTCAAAGCACGGTATCACAGGAAATCCAAGTGGGGATGGGGAGGGTGATTTTACAAGCTCCGTGCAACAAATTGGCAACACAAAGGAACCCTGGCAAAGGGGAGCGAACAACCCTTTTGAAACTGACAAGGGTCATTTGAAACTGACAAGAGCCGTGGAAAAACCTAGAGATGGGGGGAACCTCCTGCTCCTGCACCTGCCATTGCCCCAGGAAGAACTTTCTGGGGGGCACCTTCTGTGGAGGGCTGTAACTCAGATCCCATAAATCCAATCCTCACCATCCTTGGAGGGCAGGTAGAGGAGAGTCAGCTGGAGATCCCCAGCAAGCTTGGTGTCTCTAGCACTCTGGGGATGGACATTCTCATGAACCTCACTAACAGAACCTGTTCATTTGATGCCTAAAATTTCATAACAGCCCACGGTTTGCAAACTTGGCATGCGGGAAACCATGAATCGAACCACGTTTTCCTGGTTAATTCCAATCCTTAGGCCCTACTTACCTTCCCTGAACTATAGAGCTACATGGGAGTATTTAAGGATGCAGGATGCAATCTCAGTTCCCATTGGGTCACTAGTGAGGCATAACAGACCTGGCCAATGAATTGAAGGCGCACACTTGAGTCTGCATCAGAATGTATTGGGCAACTGATTAGAACACTGCACTTAAGTTGCAGAAGATTACATTCTTGGAGGAAGTACCAAGGGTGCCTTCTTCACATAGGTGAGTAAATCTGATGATTCGTCATCATTTCCTCTGCAACATGTAGGACCTCCGTGCCACATATGCCATGTTGTAACCTAATCTAATCCGTTTTTAACTTATGTATGTATTTGGATACCTTATTCATATTAATAGCCCATTTTAACATTTGTTCTTTAACAGTTTCATCTTCAGTATACCATTTTAACAACACCTTATACATTTTAGAAATATTTTTTCCTCCTCCACTCTCCCATACCTTTTCAATTTCATTTTTTTCCTCTCTAAAACCATAGTTTTTTTTGTCAGATCTAAAAAGATCATAAATCTGCATATATTTCAACCACTCATATTCATATTCAATTTCATTCTGCTTTTTCATTACCCACTCTGTTCCCTCTTTTTTAATTAAATCTCTATATGGCAACCAGTCTCTACCTCGCTGTCTTGAGTAAGAATCCGTTTTTAACTTATGTATGTATTTGGATATTTAAATAATAATTACCGGAGGAAGTGGGCAAATCTTACATCTTATTACTTTATGCCTTTATCCCGTTAAACTGGTAAAAGCTGGTCTGGCGGTCTTTGGGCCACCAATGTGGATCAACGTGAATAACATCACTCAGCAAGGCCAGATGCTAACATCCTTTGGAGGATCTCTCAGGCCTTCTTCCTATACAAATGTTATATTTCTTCAGACATATTTGAATAAAGTGGCCCAGTGGGCAGACGTGAAGCGACTTAAATGTTTTCCAGGTGAAACAGATTTTTCTAGACCCACGAGATCTAGAAACTCTAGAATTCTGGCTAGAGTTTGCACCAAAGACAGCTTCATTAGACCTTATTTGCCAGATCATAAAGAGGAGAAGTGTGACTTTATAGGTACTCCTATATACCTCAAGACTGTTCAGTAAGGTAGACCATCAAATTCTTCTGACTTAGATCAGGCAGTTAAGAACAGAAGAAGAAGAAGAAGAAGAAGAAGAAGAAGAAGAAGAAGAAGAAGAAGAAGAAGAAGAAGAAGAAGAAGAAGAAGAGGAAGAGGAAGAAGAAGAGGAAGAGGAAGAGGAAGAAGAAGAGGAAGAGGAAGAAGAGGAAGAAGAGGAAGAAGAGGAAGAAGAGGAAGAAGAAGAGGAGGAGGAAGAGGAAGAGGAAGAGGAAGAAGAAGAAGAAGAGATTGGATTTATACCCCACCCGTCACTACCCAAAGGAGTCTCAGAGCGGCTTACAACCCCTTTCCCTTCCCTTCCCCACAACAGACATTCTGTGAGGTAGGTGGGGCTGAGAGAGCTCTTTCAAGAACTGCTCTTGGGAGAACTGCTCTGAGAGAACTAGTGACTGATCCAAGGTCACGCCAGCAGCTGCATGTGGAAGAGTGGGAAATCAAACCCAGTTCTCCCAGATTAGAGTCCACCACTCTTAACCACTACACCAAACTGGCTCTGCCCGAAGATTGGCTTTCTATCCAATGACAGTGGTTCTATTAGAATTTTTTTAAAAAAACCATCTTGTTCCAATTTCATTTCCATCTAGTCAAGAGCAGTAGAGCAGCAGTCAGTTCCTTGAGTTAGTGCAATCCTAAGAACACATCCCTGGGAGTAAGCCCCACTGCCTGAATAGGATTCTGAGTAGACCTGTTAGTGTCCAAAAGCTGGTTTGAGTTGGATGAGGGCCAATACTGAATACTGGTGTAAGGAATCATTGATGTTTAGTAGCTCTGGAAATGAAGAGCTGGGGTGATGCCTGTTCTGAACAGTATTAACCACCATCCCTACTACTCCCCAAAATCACGAATACATCTGGGATTCTCTTTGACCTGGCTTAGGTGTTTGATTTTCAGATGGTGGAAAGTGATTTGGTCAGTCCTTACCCACCCACCCCAGAAGGCTGACAATCCTAGTCTTGGCTCTATTGAAATAATAATCTGCCACAGTAGTTATCTAACATGTTGATTTACCATAGCCACTGCCCTAGAATCGAACTTATTGATCAACCTAGGAGGAAGCAACTTTCACCAGGTAGGAAAACAATGTTTTAATTTAATTCACACATATACAATTAGTAAAAAAAATCTATTGAGACCATAAAGAGAGAAAGATGATAAAGCCGTACATTAAGTATATGGTAACTCAGTTTCCAGGAAATAAAGAAGTAACCTTTCCCCTAATATTGGCTGTTGATTTTGCTTTAATGAATATTATATTCTTCTCCCAGCCTCAGAAAACAATAGCGGTGATTAAGCCAGCTCCTTGTCTGGGGCAAGTCAGAGGGCAACCAAAGCTGAATCCTGACCTGGAGGAAAGGTCTCCAGCTGTGATATAAGTCGTGTATCCTGACGTGCAGTCAAAATAATGTCCTTAATGTACATTAGAAGGTTTGGCCTCTGAGCACCACTACAAGGAAGCAACCACAGGGGAAGGTCTTGGTCTCTCTGCCCTGTTTGTTGGCCTGTCAGGGGAACTGGTTGGCCACTGTGTGAGATAGGATGCTGGACTAGGTGGACCACTGGCCTTATCGAGCAGGACTCTTCTTATGCTCTTATGTTCTTGTGACCAATCATATTGTTTTCCAGTTGCTGGTGTCAGTCTTGCACACCTTTATTTCATGCACCTGAAGAAGGCTCTGCAGCTTGAGCAGGCAGAAACCACAACAGTTCAATAAGCTAGATCTCAATAGGCTCTGACTCTTACACTGCTGGCAACAGTGATCCATGAGATGGTCACCTCTATAATGCTCTCTACATGGGGCTGCCCGTTGCAAATCCGGAAGCTACGGCTAGTGCAAAATGCTGCAGCTAGGCTTTTGATGGGCCTCCCTATGCGGGAGCATATCCCGCCTGTTCTGAAAGCACTGCACTGGCTGCCAATAGCATACCAAATTCACTTAAATGTGCTGGTTCTTACCTTTAAACCCCTTTGTGGTCAGGGCCCTACATACCTGAGGGGCCGCCTTTCCCCACATTGTTCCACAGAGAGCACTGCATTCAGGGTCCCAAAATCAATTGGCCCTCCTGTGTCCTAAAGACACCAGGCTGGCCATAACCAGGGCCTTTTCAGTGGCAACTCCATACTGGTGGAATGAGCTCCCAGAAGAAATCAGGGCTTGGCAGGATCTTCTACAGTTCCGCAGGGCCTGCAAGACGGAGCTCTTCCACCAGGCCTTGAAGATCAAATCGGTCAATCCTAAAAGAAATCAACCCTGACTGTTCCCTGGAAGGCCAGATAATGAAACTGAAGCTCAAATACTTTGGCCACCCAATGAGAAGGGAGCACTCACTGGAGAAGACCCTGATGCTGGGAAAGATTGAAGGTCAAAGAAGACGGGGACGGCAAAGGATGAGATGGTTAGACAGTGTCACAGATGCAACAAACATGAAATTGAGCAAACTTCAGAGGACGGTGGAAGACCAGAAAGCCTGGCGTAATCTGGTCCATGGGGTCTCGAAGAGCCGGGCTCGACTGTGCGACTGAAAAACAACAACAACAGCAGCAAATCAAATAACTGGAAAGTGACAGTGCCCTGGCCCTCAGCTAACCACCAACAGCCTGTGCCACTGCATAAATGTAGAGACCAAGACGAGCTGATTATGAGCATACACCATCTGAACACATCATTATTATTGTTTCTGCCATCTGTAAGCATTGCTATTAGTATTAGATCTGTCACTAGTGCTTTACAATAATAGATTGTTTTATGATTTTTTATGACTGATTTTTATTTTGTTATTTATGTGTTTTAATCTCTATGTAAGCCACCCTGATCCTGCTCCGGCGGGGAGGGCGGGGTATAAATTGAACAAACAAACAAACAAATAGAATCCTCAAGTACCTCCATATATTTAAGATGAAGGTCTTTCTTGTTGGAAGTCTGAGACAGATGGAACAGCCACCCATCAGGGATAACTAGGGTTGAGAGATCTAGCCTGTCAACCAGCAGGAGACTAGGGAGGGAGTGGGGACCAGTGTTCCCTCTAAGCTGAGTCAGTGCGAGCTAGCTCACAGTTCTTTAGCCTCTGGCTCACACAGTTTTTTTTGTCTTAGTTCAGGAAGGATGGCTCCAGAGCAAGCTAATTGATGCAGTAGCCATTTCGCTCGCTCACAGCTTTAATGCCAGGAGTTCACAAGGTAGGATTTTTGCTCACAAGACTCCACAGCTTAGAGGGAGCACTGGTGGGGACATGGGGGATCTGACTTCCAGGAAAACCCAGAAGTGACAGCATGCTGTTGCTGACCCTCCCCCCTCTCCCACTGGTCACTGGAGGGCTGGCCAAAAAACCCTGCTGGGTGGTGGGTGGGTGGGAGGGAGAGCTCCCACCCCAGCAGACACATGGCAACTCTAGGGATATCCTGGCAGATTTCCTGCACTGCACAGAGCATTGGACTAAATAGCCTATAACAGTGATGGCGGACCTTTTAGAGACCGGGTGCCCAAACTGCGACCCAAAGCCCACTTATTTATCGCAAAGTGCCAACACGGCAATTTAACCTGAGTACTGAGGTTTTACTTTAGAAAAAAACAACTCATACATTAATTTCAAATGATCCAAACAAAGTAAGGAAAGCAATCCCAAATGCTTTCATTTACTTAAAATTATTTGGCAGAGAATTCCATACTAGGCCTGGCTGGGGCGATGGCACGCTTGCCCACAGAGAGGGCTCTGAGTGCCACCTCTGGCACCCGTGCCATAGGTTTGCCACCACTGGCCTATAAGGTCATTTCCAGTTTTATGAACTTCCTGTAGACCTGTCCCATTCATCCATATAGTTCTGGTTCCAGTTCTGCTGGGAATCTAGGGCTGCTAGTTCCCCACTGGACACCAGTGGGGGATGGGGGGCAGGGTGGCCAGATCCAGGTTGGGGAACTCATGGAGAATTGGGGGTGGAGCCTGGGTAACCACCAACAGCCTGTGCCACCGCATAAATGTAGAGGCCAAGACAAGCTGACTATGAGCAAAGACCATCTGAACACATCATTATTATTGTTTCTGCCATCTGTAAGCATTGCTATTAGTATTAGATCTGTCACTAGTGCTTTACAATAATGGATTGTTTTATGATTGTTTTATGACTGTTTTTTGCTTTGTTATTTATTTGTTTTAATCTCTATGTAAGCCACCCTGATCCTGCTCCGGCGGGGAGGGCGGGGTATAAATTGAACAAACAAACAAACAAATAGAATCCTCAAGTACCTCCATATATTTAAGATGAAGGTCTTTCTTGTTGGAAGTCTGAGACAGATGGAACAGCCACCCATCAGGGATAACTAGGGTTGAGAGACCTAGCCTGTCAACCAGCAGGAGACTAGGGAGGGAGTGGGGACCAGTGTTCCCTCTAAGCTGAGTTAGTGCGAGCTAACTCACAGTTTTTTTAGCCTCTGGCTCACACATTTTTTTGTGTCTTAGCTCAGGAAGGATGGCTCCAGAGCAAGCTAATTGATGCAGTAGCCATTTCGCTCGCTCACAGCTTTAATGCTAGGAGTTCACAAGGTAGGATTTTTGCTCACAAGACTCCACAGCTTAGAGGGAGCACTGGTGGGGACATGGGGGATCTGACTTTCAGGAAAACCCAGAAGTGACAGCATGCTGTTGCTGATCCTCCCCCCTCTCCTGCTGGCCACTGGAGGGCTGGCCAAAAAAGCCTGCTGGGTGGTGGGTGGGAGGAAGATCTCTCACCCCAGCAGACACATGAAAACTCTAGGGATATCCTGGCAGATTTCCTGCACTGCACAGAGCATTGGACTAAATAGCCTATAAGGTCATTTCCAGTTTTATGGACTTCCTGTAGACCTGTCCCATTCATCCATATAGTTCTGGTTCCAGTTCTGCTGGAAATCTAGGGTTTCTAGTTCCCCACTGGACACCAGTGGGGGATGGGGGGCAGGGTGGCCAGATCCAGGTTGGGGAACTCATGGAGAATTGGGAGTGGAGCCTGGGGAGGACCGGGACTTCAGTGGGGTACAGTGCCATAGAGTCCACCCTCCGAAGCCTCCCATTTTCTCCAGGGGAGCTGATCTCTGTAGTCTGGAGATGAACTGTAATTCCGGGGGATCCCCAGGTCCCACCTGGAGGCTGGCAGCCCTACCTGGGACTTGCAGTTCAGTTCTCATGTAATCAGCTACCAGTGACCGAGTGCTGGCAACCCCATCCATTACAAAAAGTGAAACAGCTGTAGTCACGTGTTTTTCCTCTTGGAGCCTAAAGGAGTTATTTGCCCACTCCATTTTACACGAGATTGATTGCACCACAGGACAGATTTTGCGTAGGAGGCTTTAAAAAAATAATAATGAAAGAAACCTCTACTGAACACTCTGATTTCATTGTAGAGACCGCTTTAAAATTTTGGATGCCTTTGTTGACATTTAATGAATTTTGGCTCTCATAAATCCTTGACACCTTTCACTGAGCGAAAACAACCAAAGAGGAGAGGTGGGGGGGGGAGGAATGATCACACCGGCTTCTTGCCTGGTCTGGCCTCGCCATATGTCGACTGCAAATGTTTCGAAAGCTGCAAATGTTCTGTCAGGAGATGTTTTGATTGGATAGCTCTATTATCCCGAGAAGCATGCCAAAGGAAAGTACCTGGATCGACCAACCTGTAGCAAGGGGAAGGCAGCGAATGCGTGTAGTAGCAAGAGATCTGTTGTCGGAAGAGATAGGCTGAATAGGTTATGATGAATTCTTGGATGTGCATCTGTTTTTCACTGTCTCCTGGGGGGGGGGGACGGTTTTTTAGCTCCATTCACCTTGTGTCCTTGAAAACGCAGAGTCACAGCTTGCTCAATGCCACAGAAGATTGACACAGGAAACAATGAACTTGTCGATAGTTTCTCAAGACCATTTTCCAGGGGAATATCTAGCTAGCTGGCAGACAAGGATGATAAGACTGGAGATGGACAACAGTTTTGTTCAGAGAGCTGAATGCACCGAAAAAGAATGTGCAGGGTCTGGAACCAGTCTTTGTGGAGAGAGAGAGAGAGTGGGTCCAAATGCACCTGCAAACAACAAGGGTGGCCCAAGACAATGCGCATCTGCAAGGCCTGCGCACAAAGGAATTAAATTGGGATTGGTTTGATCCCAATAGTCAACAAGGTTGAACCTCTATGCACATTGAATCTGTGCCCACGTTGTGGTGAACTATGTAGGCAGAGTGCCTGACAAGTGGTGGCTGTAGGTCAAAACACCCTCAATATGACTCCCTTCTACACACGCTGTCTTGTATGAAATTATGTTCTGTGTCAATTTTCACCTCTGGGAAACGGATCTTGCAAACATTTTTTTTCACTTTGGGAACTTTTGGATTAGAAGAGATCTTTTGGATCAGAACAAAACTTTTGGATGAGGAGAGACGAGTCGTATGGCAACGCAGTCCTTTGGCAGGTGGGCTGGGGAAGGCACGGGGAGGCATGTTTAAATGCCTCCCCAATTTTTCCCTTCTCCAGTTGGCTGGCTGGAAAAAGAGAGGAAAGATCGGGGAGGCATGCTTAGATGATCCCCTTTTCCAGGCCCATAGCTACAGTGGGGCATCTCAGGACCAGGTCCCCCGACTTACAGCCCAGGCCTCCTGACTTCCCATCCAGCTGGTTTGTTGTATTTTTCGCACACGCCACGGCCTCGCCGCACCAAGCCATCACCCTGCCCTGCCTGCCGGCACCCTTGCCTCTCGCCTCTTTCTCTTCTCATCACTTTTTAAAACTTTTAGTCTCTCGTCACTCCTGACACAGCCTGGGGGGGCATGGGGGGTGCCCCCCTGACTTATTTAAACACCCATTGAAGTAAAAAAATGTTGGCTACAGCCCTTTTTCTTCCCTAACTGAGCGCTTTGCACGGGTCATTTCCTGCAGGAGCACACAGGAGCGGAGCTCCGGCAGTAAAGAGCCCAGGGGGCGGGCACATGCAACAAGCCCCACCCCCTGCTCCCAGCAGCCCTCAGTCAGAGCAAGAAGCAACCAGGTACGTTGCAGAGCTGCCCCCCAGGCCCTCCAGCCCAAAACAGTCTAGTGGCTCCTTTAAGACCAATTTTTATTCAGGTACAAGCTCTCCCTCCTCTGCGACGACAGATCTGCACATCCCCCCCCCAAATAGCTAGCAATCTAAAAATAGCTAGCAATCCAAAACAGTCAAGTGGAGCCTGCATGGTGGGTGTTGCCTTTTGACACACTTCCAGTGATGTCAGGGGTGTGTGGCATATGCAAATAAGTTATGCTAATGAGCTCCTGCACCTCTTTTTCTATGAAATGACCCCTGGGAAGAACCCAAAGAATGTAAATGGGGGAAATATGTCCATGTTGGGGGTGGGGTGGGGACATGACTGAAAGCCACTGAAACTCAGGATAAGCATTCTAACGGAATCCAGCAAGATCCAGACATTGAACGCAACTCAGGACATTGTTTCAGCTTCTGATAGAGGAGCACGGGAATAATAGGGAACCTTTTTATCCCCGCAGGCTTGTGAGGGCACGGGGAATGCCAATAAGCTCAGGTCCAGCCTTCTGATGGAGGGGGATTATTGGGAGTTCCTGGGCCTTAGGAACGTCTCTGGATAAGGAAAAGGAAGGAGGCTTGGGGTGGGAAGGAGGTGAGCTATTGGCATACCTGGTAACATAACCAGGAACTGTGAAGGGAAAGCAGAACAGTGTCTAAATATATTTTCATAATACACCACGGTTGGTTTTGTTATTGTTTACCACCTGGACATTGGTCAGCCCTATCTGAACGGTCCTGCTAAGTGAAGCTTTGAAGTAATTTCAAGAGCATCTTAGAGGATTTTAGAAGCAAAAAATGTACCTCAGTGTGTGGGTGGGATACCTATCTCTACTCAAAATGTTTCCATTCTTACACTTTCTCAGCAGAATTTAAGTTGTATAATACAGGAACATAAGAACATCAGAAGAGCCCTGCTAGATCAGACCAATGGACCATCTAGTCCAGCATTCTGTCTCATACAGTGGCCAACCAGTTCCTCTGGAGGGCCAATATGGAGGGTGAGGCCTTCCCTGATGTTCCATTCTGGCTCTGGGATTGCCACTGAATGTGGAGGTTCCCCTCAGTCACATGACTAGTAGCCATTGATAGACATATCTTCCGTGAATCTATGTAATCCCCTTTTCAAGTTGTTTATTCCTGTGGCCATCACTACATCCTCTGGCCATGAATTCCACATTTTAGTCACTCTCTGTGTAAAGCAGGAGTTCCTTTTGTCCGTCCTCAACCTACTGCTCATCAGCTTCCTTGGATGCCGTTTTCCTTCTGCCTTCAGTGCATGAAAGTTAATCGCATGTAGACCCTTAGTAACTCAAACATTCTTCAGAAACGCACAAAAAAATAGCATTCTCATCTTTATTACTTCACATGGCCGAGCGCCGAAGAATAGATTCTTTTGAACTATTGTGCTGGAGAAGACTCTTGAGAGTCCCTTGGACTGCAAGAAGATCAAATCAGTCAGTCCTAAAAGAAATCAACCCTGACTGTTCCCTGGAAGGCCAGATAATGAAACTGAAGCTCAAATACTTTGGCCACTCAATGAGAAGGGAGCACTCACTGGAGAAGACCCTGATGCTGGGAAAGATTGAAGGTCAAAGAAGATGGGGACGGCAAAGGATGAGATGGTTAGACAGTGTCATCGATGCAACGAACATGAAGTTGAGCAAACTTCAGAGGATGGCGGAAGACCGGAGGGCCTGGTGTGATCTGGTCCATGGGGTCGCAAAGAGTCGGACTCGACTGTGTGACTGAACAACAACAACAATGGTCTGTGGCTGAAATGTATGAGTTTTTAAAGGCCAAACACTGATGAACCTAGCTTAAATTAAAGCGTGTTAAAATATGGATGCATGACACCTGACCAGTATTTACTGTACTTGCTTTGTTTTACAATATAGACATTAAATCTAACAATATACACTATATTAACAATCACATATACACTATATATTTGTGTGTGTATTACGTGTGTGTGTGTGTATTTCGGTGCTGCCACCAGCCTGGTGGAACTCTGTGCCAAGTGACATCCGTGCCCTGTGAGACTTGATGCAGTTCCGGAGGGCCTGTAAGGCAGAGCTGTTCCGCCAGGCCTCTTGGCTGAGGACAACAACCGTCTGTTATCGTTCCTGGTCTCCTCTACTCCTTCCCACCCTCCTCATGGAGGAAAGGGTACAAATTGATATTCATTGTCATCTGAATCAGTTTATGACTTGCTAGTGTTTTTACTGTTTTAAACTTAAATTAATTTAATTATAACTGACTAATAAATGTATTTATTGAAATGTTGCACACTGCTCTGAGCCCTTTGGGGGAGGGCAGTCTATAAGTCAAATAAATAAGTGTGTGTGTGTGTGTGTATTTCAAAGTACTTCCTTTGGACAACCAGTATCCTTGCTGTTAGATGTCTTCCCCCATATTGTTCTCTGGTTCATCAGTTTTGAAGAGGAGAAGAAATAGGTGCCTTTAATCCTGGTTCAGTGCTGTCTCCTACTAGCTATTCTGCACGACACTCGAGTTTGCCCCCTCTTTTTATCCTCCTTTTTTGTCAGTTCTGCATTACATTGTGGTCACCCCAGGTTTGGGTCACCATTGCCCCGGGGTATATAGATCCTGTTTTGCCCTGGGCTCTCCCTTGGTCTGGAGTGGCCCCAGTGCAGATTTCAGTGTAGGATTTTTAACTCAGTTTCGATCCTCTCTGCCCCTTTCCCGCCATGCCTAGGACAGACACCCCTGTTCACAATGCAGAATTTATAACCCGGGGCAGGCAAGCAAATTGGAGTGGGACAAAATTAGTGCAGCAAACCACAGATAAACAGAGATAATTGCAGGGTAAATGGTTGTGAGTTGAACACAGAGAAAACCTGGGGTGAGGTCCAAGTGCGGAAAGAGCCAAGAGGAGTAGACTGCAGTCTTGCCTTCCCCCTACCCTTTGGAGGGCAGCTTCATATACACCTTATCTTTCCTGCCCTCTCATGGGAACCACCTATCCCATGGGAGGATGGGGGCAGTCTCTTTGGAGTTGTATGATCGGGGGCCTGCCTACCTGAGGGACTGCCTTTCCCCATATGTCCCCCAGAGAGCACTGAGGTCAGGGTCACAAAATCGCTGGACTCTCCCTGGCCCGAAAGACACCAGACTAGCCTCGACCAGGGACAGGGCCTTTTCGATGGTGGCTCCATACTGGTGGAATGAGCTTTCGGAAGGCATCAGGGCCCTGTGGGACCTTTTACAGTTCCTCAGGGCCTGTAAAACGGAGCTCTTCCACCAGGCCTTCGATTAGGAGCCACCACTGACACATCGGTAACATCTGAACTGTTAACAACTGAACAGCCAAGGTCCTTATACTAAGAATAATAAGAACAGCTGGCAGTACCTGCATAGCTTACACCATACCACCTAAAAGTGCTCTGAGACGCCACCGCCATCTATACCTACATCACTTTATATATAAATCTGATTATTGTTTGAATTTTAGAACGTTGCAATGTTGATGCACCTGTGTTTTTATTGTATTTTAGCCTGTTGTGAGCCGCCCTGAGCCTGCCATGCAGGGAGGGCGGAATAGAAATTGAAAATAACAAATAAATAATTATGCCCCTCCTCTCCTCTTATCCTCAGTTCTTCAGGGGCCGGGCTATTGTGGGTGGAGTATCGGAGCACAATGCCGCTGCCCCTCCCTGCAGTTACTGAAAGTCAGGACTGTTGGGAATCTTATGCTCTGATGGCTGTACGGAAAGATTCACTGTGAGAAGTCTGCCTTGGGTAGCAAAAAGCTTGAGGCAGACCCTAAATCCATGGCTGTTTACAGGGGCCTCAATATCACCACACAAAGCCAACAGCAAGTGTTTGTTTGTTTTTTTATAAAAACTAACACACAAGATTATCAAGAATTACAATCATCCTAGGGAAAATGGGCCTATTGGAGCATGCTCCGCGTTGACGATTCTTTCATTCCTCCGATGCCGAGAAAGACAGACCTTAAAATGTTTAGGCTTTCCGAGCAATTGCTCTCTTGACTTAAATTCACTCGCGCCGCCGGCCAGCTGCTTAAGACCTGAATCCTTAGGCACATTCTTCAGTTCCTGAAATGAGTTTGAAAAGCCGCATAACTTCCGGGGAAAGTTTCTGAGCAAAATAAACATACCAGGAGTGCAGATTTTTCCCCCCACTGACTCTTTAATTCAATTATATCATGAGAGCTCACTATGTACTTCAAAAATAAATTAACTCAAGATGTTACTCTACTCTCCATCTGCCGTATGTTGTTTTCCATGTGCTTTCGTGTTCCTTTAAGTGATTTCCCCATCAAAATCGACAAAGTTCTTTTGTTAAGGGGAGGGAGAGGTCCCTTCTTTGAGAACATCTTTGTTTTCAGAAATTACCTCATAAACCATGTGAGAGGTGAAAAGTACTGGGTTTGCAGCATGTACTCGGACGACGACATGCATTTGCGCACGTTTATTGTACTTAACATTGAACTAACAAACGGCCCTGCAAGGCCAACTATATACTCACCCACCCAGCACACCCACAGTCCCATTGGGGGGTTTGAATTTCCCACCATAGTTCCTATTGGTCCATGCTGGGGGAACTAAGATCCTCCGTTCCTATTGTCTTGAGGAGCTAAGCTCCTGCCTGTAGCCGCGGACCCCTGCTGGCGGTCCGCGTACATAACAAGAGGTGTGTGGGGTTTTGTTTTTTTCCTGGAGGGGAGAGTTTCCCACACTAAAGAAAATATAATTGCTGTGTGCCATCTAGGTTATCCCTTTAATTTGGATTTAACAACCTTCCCTCCCCCCCATTTTTTTTTACTCAAGAGGGCCTTTTCTGTGGTGGGGGGAAATCAGTCAACCGGCAATGTGTTTTTGCTTTTTCACGGGGAAGGAAGCATGTGTTTGTGCACTGGCTGGCAGACTTGCCTAACCCAAATCATGTTGTTGCCAAAAGGGATGGTGACCTGAAAGTAGAGAAGTGTATTTGGAACATAATTCATCAGACTCCTCTCCCAACGTTTCCTGTTTCCTAATCTTGTAAAGGTCACGGATCCAAATGAAATTACTTGAGATTTTCAGTAAGGATCTGAATAGGTAACATCTTAACCCTAGGCAGAGGGACTCTGCGGCTGCCATCTGTTTCAGCTTCCATTTCTCTAAGCTACCCTTACTTCCCACTTCCTCTGGTGCAATGAAGGGAAAAGAAGTGGTAACAAGTTAAGATTCACAGCCTCAAGGAGGGACCTGGATTTTTCCTGGAATTACATCTGATCTCTAGTCTAGACCCTGATGCTGGGAAAGACTGAAGGTCAAAGAAGACGGGGACGGCAAAGGATGAGATGGTTAGACAGTGTCATAGATTCAACGAACATGAAATTGAGCAAACTTCAGAGGACGGCGGAAGACAGGAGGGCCTGGCGGGATCTGGTCCATGGGGTCGCGAAGAGTCGGACTCGACTGTGCGACTGAACAACAACAAAACTAGTCTAGAGGCTATCGTTTCCCCTGGAGGACGTGGCAGTTTTGCAGGGAGGACTCTATGGCCTCACATCTCTCTCCAAGCACTACCCTCTCGAAACTCCAAGAATTTCCCACCCTGGAGTTGGCAAGCCCAGATGACTGCATTTCTGTAGCTGTGTGAGTCTGCCGTGGAAAAATAATACAAAAATAATACAAATGGCACAACATTTATTCCAGAATAAGTTTTCATGACTCAGAGCTCACTTCATCGATGCATTGGAGCATAAATCCACTAGGCTGCTGCTTTTATGTTCACAGCCAAAAGCTTGGGATGCTACAAATGAAGGACGATTTAAAAGAAGATCCCAAAAAGGAGTAATCAGTTCACTCAGAGTGGCAACGGTCACCTTCGGGTGCTGTTAGACAGGCAAAGTTGGATCAAATGCAATCTACAGCAGGACAACCAAATACAAAAGGGAGCTGCAGAGGTAGAACTGAATTAATGGACAGCCATAAGGGTTGAGATATGCAAGATCTATATATAGAAACTGTAGTGACTGTGGAATTCCAGATCCCTTTCAAGATCTAAGGGGTAAATGGTTTTGAAATTCTGGGGCCTTGTTTGGGTGGCAGAACATCTCCTTGGCATGCAGAAGATCGCAGGTTCAATCCCTGGCCTCTCCAGTTAAATAATTTGATGGTAGGAGACTACATTTGATCTTAGCCAAAAGGCCGGGATGGTAGGAGACGCAAAAGACCTCTCCCTGAGACTCTGAAGAGCTCCTGCCAGTCTAAGTACACAATACTGAGCTTGATGTTCCAACAGTCAAATTCGGCAGAAGGCAGCTTCATGAGTGTATTTGCTGTTAATGAATTCTAATGCAACAATTTCACACTGGATTATCCCTTTGAAGTTTCCTTGTTTGAAAACAGCAACATGAGAGCCAGTTCGGTGTAGTGGTTAAGTGTGCGGACTCTAACCTGGGAGAACCGGGTTTGATTCCCCACTCCTCCACTTGCACCTGGCTGGATGACCTTGGGCAAGCCATCGTTCTGACAAGAGCTGTCCTTGAAAAAGAGCAGTTTCTGTCAGAGCTTTCTCAGCCCCGCCTACCTCACAGGGTGTCTGTTGTGGGAAGGGGAAGGGAAAGGAGTTTGTAAGCTGCTCTGAGACACCTTTGGGTAGTGAAGGGCGGGGTGTGAATCCAATCTCTTCTTTTTTTCGTCTTCAGAGAGAGAGAGAGAGAGAGAGAGAGAGAGAGAGAGAGAGAGAGAGAGAGAGAGAGAGCTGCAGAGGTTTCACACATTATGAATATCCTGCAGAGAGAGGGAGAGAGAGAGAGAGGAGAGAGCGAGAGAGAGAGAGGGGGGAATCAGCAGATTAAGGCTGCAATCCACTTTTGATCCACTTTCAATGCACTTTCAAACCGGATTTTACTGTGACTGTTTTCTCACAAGTGCTGCTCCACACTCACTCTTCCCTTTTGCCCCATGGTACGTGTCAATTTCACACAAGCTGCTGCCCAGCCACATTTTGCCCCAGCTTCGCGTAATTTTCCCCACGTCTACTCAATCCTGTTTTCTGAGATCTGATATGCATAAGTATGCCTATTAATGCATAAAGTGTGTTCCCCCCCACCAAAGCAGAGCATATAAACAAGAGGGCAAATCCACCTCGCTGAGGCTTTGGCTGCTTAAAGCATTTTTGTGTTCCCAGCCCGGACCACAATAAGATTTTTAATTGCCTCTGTAATAGAAAGGGTTTTTTCTATCAGGCTGAAAGTGTAAAAAAAGGGGAAAAAATAATCCGAGGATTTCAGCCTAATGGGTTAGGAAATAAAGAAGTTACCGTGAGATCAGTGAAAACATCATCAAAATACAATACCAGTTCCCAAACCATTGATTCTAAAGAATCCAACGTTTTTCATCAATAGCATGAGCCAAATTTAAAGCCACATGTAATTTCTGCACACATCTCCTCCAAAAAAAAAAAAAGTGTAAGAAGTCTTAATTAATACCTGCATGTAGGGCTTTTTGTGGAGCTGCAGTGGCTCAAGTGGTTAAGACGCTGAACTGCAGGCTGTGGAAGGTCAGCAGTTCAGCAGTTCGAGACCCGGGTGTGCCGCATGACGGAGTGAGCTCCCGTCTCTAGTTCCAGGTCCTGCCAACCTAGCAGTTGGAAAGCAAGAAATTGCAAGTAGATAAATAGGTACCACTTTGGTGGGAAGGTAACAGCTTTCTGTGCGCCTTGGTGTTTAGTCATGCCGGCCACATGACCATGGAAACGTCTTCGGACAGCGCTGGCTTGTCGGCTTTGAAACGGAGATGAGCACCGCAACCCTAGAGTCGGACTCGACTGGTTTTTGAGCAAGGGAACCTTTACCTTTTGTAGGGCATTTGTCCCAAAGGGGCTTTCCATGTAACGTATATAGGATGTCACGGACGGGACTTCTGTATCTTGTTATATTCCCTCAAGCCTGGTATTTCTCAGTGAGAATCCGTTCAAACCACCAGCTGGTTTTCATCAAGGCCTGGTGAGCACATATATGCACATCACTTGATTAGAGAGCACAACCAGTGACAGGTGAATGTGTGCAGTGTGCGTGCACATGCACATTAAGTGCCATCAGGTCACTTCTGACTTATGAATGAATGACCTCCGAAACGTCCGGTCACCAACAGCCTTGCTCAGGCCTGGCAAGCTGAGGCCCTTTGTGGCTTCCTCGATGGAGTCCATCCATCTCCTGTTGGGTCTTCCTCTTTTCCTGCTCCCTTCCGCTTTCCCGAGCATGATTGTCCTTTCGAGTGATGGCGCAACGTCATCAGAGTACAATATCCTCCCCCTGATAAGAACTTTTAAACAGCCAGATGGGCAGAACACAACAGCCAGACGGGTAGAAATTGATATTTTAAAGGTTAAGAGATGATGAGGATACCTGATGTTTGCATATGAGAAATCTAAATATGTTATAGCAATATACTCCAAACAGACAATAGGGCCATAGCACCATAGTTCAAAAGCTTCTATAAGCGACATATCTTATTGCAACCTTCAAGGTCAACAACTGAAAGTGTATGTTTATGCCATATTTGTAAGCATTTTGTATGATCACCACACCTTGGATTCACTTTTCTGTCTTTCCTTCTTGTAGTTTGTATTTGTTGTTGTTCAGTCGCACAGTCGAGTCCGACTCTTCGCGACCCCATGGACCAGCTCCCGCCAGGCCCTCCTGTCTTCCGCTGTCCTCTGAAGTTGGCTCAATTTCATGTTCGTTGCGTCGATGACACTGTCCAACCATCTCATCCTTTGCCGTCCCCGTCTTCTTTGACCTTCAATCTTTCCCAGCATCAGGGTCTTCTCCAGTGAGTGCTCCCTTCTCATTTGGTGGCCAAAGTATTTGAGCTTCAGTTTCATTATCTGGCCTTCCAGGGAACAGTCAGGGTTGATTTCTTTGAGGATTGACTGATTTGATCTCCTTGCAGTCCAAGGAACTCTCAAGAGTCTTCTCCAGCACCATAGTTCAAAAGAATCTATTCTTCGGCGCTCGGCCTTCCTTATAGTCCAACTCTCGCAGCCATCGGGGGGCTTAAAAGAAAAGAGTACAATATCTTCAATTTAGTCATTTTAGGTTCTCGGGAGAGATCAGGCTTGATTTGACCTAGAACCCACTTCTTTGTCTTTTCGGTGGTCTACAGTAGCCGTAAAACTCTCCTTGGACACCCCATTTCAAATTAATCTTCCTGTTAGCTTTCTGTGAACTAATATGGGAACTAATGGTATAAATTAAATGATGATGATGTCATTGAAAGCTTTTTTCTTCTTCAGGGGGTGTGTGTAATCTATAACGGTTCATTCCTATCTGCTGGTTGTCACTTTGTGTTACATTCATCAGTGATTAATAGGAGGCGCAATAGTCAAGAGGCAATGACGTACACATCAAAACTCATGGTAGGGCCATAGATCTGGCTCATTGGCAGGCGACTTGCTTTGAACACTTGCATAGACTACTTGCTTTGCATAGTTGTGACTCAGCGATAGACTATTTGCTGAAGAAGAAGAAGATGATGATAATCCCAGGTTTAATGCCCAGCACCTCCAGTTAAGAAGATCAGGTAATATGTGGTGTGAAAAACCTCTCATTGAGACCCTGCCAATCAGAGTAGAGAGATGACCTTGATAGACCAATGGTCTGATTCAGTATATGGCAGCTTCCTGTGGCTGGGTACATGTGTTGGACCAGCCTTTGCCCAAAACGCAAATGGGCACCCTGGGAGCAAAATAGGTCTTCACCAGCAACTCAGTGGGTACGGCAAGAAGGGAAGATCATTTTCCTGCTACCTGCAAAGAAGAAGAGGAGGAGGAGGAGGAGGAGATTGGATTTACCCCCCGCCCTTCACTACCCAAAGGTGTCTCAGAGCAGCTTACAAACTCCTTTCCCTTCCCCTCCCCACAACAGACATCCTGTGAGGTAGGTGGGGCTGAGAGAGTTCTTGACAGAAACTGCTCTTTTTCAAGAACAGCTCTTATCAGAAATGCAGCCAGGAGCATGTGGAGGAGTGGGGAATCAAACCCGGTTCTCCCAGCTTAGAGTCCGCGCACTTAACCACGACACCAAACTGGCTCTTCATGGAGACCTTCATGGAGTCCTTCATGGAGTCCTTCGTGGAGAGGAACCCCATGAGAAGTAATTGCTCTCTGCCTTTCTCCAGCAGGGAACCTCTGTTGTGACTGCAAGTGATGTTTCGACTGTAGTGGCAAGACAATCATAGATGTTTACTGACTAGGTGCCTGTGACTTTACAAGGAGTAGCATTTAAACTTTTAAAGGCTAGCAGGCAACAAAAATGCTCCTCTTATCCCTGCATCAGTCACCATTGAATTAGCTATAGCTAAGGTTGCCGGATCCGGGTTGGGAAGTACCTGGAGATTTGGGGGGGGTGGAGCCTAAAGAGGGTGGGGTCTGGGGAGGGGAGGGGCTTCAGCGGAGTGCAGTGCCATACAGTCCACCTTCCAAAGTAGCCATTTTCTCCATGTGTGATTGGTCCAATGTTCCCCAGCAACCTGCCATGGCAGAGTGGTGGGGATTTGAGCCTGGGTCTTCCAAATCCTAGCCCCACACTCTAACCATGATACTGCCTAATGAATGTTTACTTCCTGAGGTAAGGTACAGAGATTAGCTGGGGGGCAGAGGGAGAGTGCTTAACTGTCGGCTGTGTAGGTTGCCTGAAGCAATCCCCAAGTTTATGTTATTATTGGATTTTATTTTACCTTCAGCAGGTGTTGTTTGACAGACAGCTTCTCAGAGAAATCTGGTGATCTTTGCTTCTTTGCCAATTTGTGCTTGCAGCTAAGACACTGTAATGTATAAAATATTGAAAGGTGGAAAGCTTGGGCGCACATCTCCAGCGCCTTGACCTCTTTGTGCTCTCTTTTTACGGTACCAGGGTGAGAGAATTGTCACAATTCCCCCCCCCCCATCTCTTCGCATCCCAGAAACGCCTCAGTATTGAACGCTTATTTCAAGACATGTGGATTGGCTTCCAGAGCTTTGAAACCTGCCAACATTCCTGTTAGCGTTGCCAATAAATGAGCGAGGAACGCATTTTGATGTGCTTGACATATTTTAACTTTTGAAATGCTGCTGCCAACTTCCCTCACATTAAAAAAAGAAGAAGAAAGACAACCTGCTGCATTGACAGATTTGGCATTTACATCCTTGCCTTTTCCTGTAGCGAAGAGGATAATATTTCAAGGAGAATATGTGTTATGAGCAGACCTTTTGCATTGGTTTTGCTTCAGTTGTGATTTTCTTTTAGGGCAGGTCTTCTGTAACACTTTAAACAAGTCCAAATGGCAGTTCCTCTCCCCACAGATCTTTGGGAATTGTAGTTTTGTGGGGGAACAGCAATATTCTCTCTGGGTTTTTGGCACCTTTAGTATTCTAAAAGCTACAATTCCCAGAAATATTTATAGGTCACCAGTGGAGTTCACCATGATCTGCATAGCCTAAGCTAGCCCAGTATCCTCAGATCTCAGAAGCTAAGCACAGTTGACCCTGGCAAGTGTTTGGATGGGAGGCCCCCAAGGAATACCAGGGCCGTGACATAGAGGCAGGCAATGGTAAACTACCTGTGAACATCTCTTGCCTTAATAACCCTACCAGGGGTCGCCAGAGATCATCTGTAACTTGACAGGAAAAAGAAAGGCAAAAGAAAGAGTTCTAAAACCTCCTCCTGCATCCTGCTTCCACTGGGAGTGAGCTGAGCCCTACAATTTGTTGGTGTTTTAGGCATTCAGTTCAGACCTAGTGGATGTTGGTGCAAGTGCAGGAGGGAAGTCCAGGAGGCAAGTCCAACTGCACTATCCATGTGCACTGCCTCCTGTTTTACAGTCAGATGGGGGGAAGGTAAGTCCTACCAGATAACGGGACTTGCAAAATACATTGATAAATGCACCAGGAGGCCCTGATCACAGAGAAAACATTATCACAGAGGCTGATTTCGCACTAGAGCTGCCTCGATGTTGCCCCGTTTGCCCCGATACTATTGGTCAATTTCACACCTGAAGCCGCGGGGCTGCGTTTGACCCATGGCTTCGCCCGATTTCCTCCGCAGCTTTGTGATCCTCAAAAAACAGGATCATGAAACTGCGGGGGAAATCAGGCGAAGCCGCGAGTCAAAATCCAGTCCCGCAGCTTTGGGTGTGAAATTGACCAATAGTATCAGGGCAAACGGCGGCGCAACATCGAGGCAGCTCTAGTGCGAAATCAGCCAGAGAAAATGCGGAGAAATGGTGGCGCAACATCAAGGCAGCTCTAGTGTGAAATCAGCCAGAGAAAATGCGGAGATGAAACAATAAACTCAGTTTTTATGATGGGAGGAGATGAGCTTCCTTTATGAAGACAAACAGTCAGGACAGAGCTGGCCATTTGCCTACCTGCCAGTTACAGGTAGGAGAGACGACCCTTTGGTTATCCTGCTTTGGGTCACAAAGGTCTGGGGACATGTGCATTGATTTGATTGGAGAAAAGGTGCAAAACCTTGAGGAGCCAGGACCGCCGCTTGGGAGCACCATTTCCAGTGGTCACCTTAGAAAACCAAGCGGCTGAAGTGGGCCAGAGTGCTTTTTCCCAGCTTTGGCTGGTGCTTCAGATGCATCCATTCCTGGATCAGTCACATCTACCCAAGGTGATCCATGCCTTAGTCACATCTGGTCCAGACTACTGCAATCAGCTCTATGTGGAGCTACCCTTGAAAATTGTTTAGAAGCTGTAGCTAGCACAGAATGCTATGGCTAGACTGCTGGTTGGGGGTCAGCTATTGGGAACATATCCGTTGTCGTTCAGTCGCACAGTTGAGTCTGACACTTTGCGACCCCATTGGGAGCATATGCCCCCCCCCCATACTACAGCACTTACACTAGCTGTTGATCTGCTCCCAAGCCCAATTTAAAATGTTGTTTCTGTGCTTTAAAGCCCTATGTGGCTTGGGACTGGAGTGTCTGAAGGACTGTGTTCTCCCACATGTTCCAACAAGGAATTAAGAACATGAGAACGTAAGGGAAGCCAATGTTGGATCAGGCCAACAGCCCATCCAGTCCAACACTCTGTCACACAGTGGCCAAAAATACCAGGTGCCACCAGGAGGTCCAGCAGTGGGGCCAGGACACTAGAAGCCCTCCCACTGTTGACCCCCCCCCCCTGAACACCAAGAATACAGAGCATCACTTGCCCCAGCCTGAGAGTTCCTATCTATATCTTGTGGCTCATAGTCACTGATATCCAATTCCCTCATGAAGCCGTCCATGCTTATAGCTGCCACCACTTCCTGTGGCAGTGAATTCCATGTGTTAATCACTCTTTGGGTGAAGAAGTCCTTCCTTTTATCCATTCTAACCTGACTATTCAGAAAATTCATTGAGTGCCCACAGGTTCTTGTATTGTGAGAAATGGAGAAAAGTACTTCTTTCTCTTCCTGCTCTATCCCATGCATAATCTTGTAATCCTCTATTATGCCACCCCTCAGCTGCTTTTTCTCCAAGCTAACGAGCCCAAAGCGTTTTAACCTTTCTTCATAGGGAAAGTGTTCCAACCCTTTTATCATTCTAGTTGCCCTTTTCTGCACTTTTTCCAGTGCTATAATATCCTTTCTGAGGTGTGGTGACCAGAATTGCACACAGGTTAGGTTGACAGGAAGAAGCCCTCCTGACAAGTGTGACCAGATTTTGTGAGTGAAAAAAGGACACTGTTCACCAACAAGGATTTTTTCTTGGATACCCAGACGAGAAAGAATTTCTTTCTGGAAAATGAAACAGGGCTACAGAAATCACACAACTATTGTGGATGGGACGGGCTTACACACACACACACCTATATGGAAAGATATTTATTATAAATGTATATACATAGCTGCTTATTTTTATTAAAATGACAAGTTTGCACTGAAGTGGTAAAGAAATAGCACAGTAAGCAAATAACAAAAGACCCCCCCCCAAAAAAAACTAATTTACCTTACAACACCATTACCTTTTATACCTATGATGATTATGATTATGAAGAAGAAGAAGAGATTGGATTTATACCCCACCCTTCACTACCCAAAGGTGTCTCAGAGTGGCTTAAAAACTCCTTTCTCTTCCCCTCCCCACAACAGAGAGAGCTCTTGACAGAAACTGCTCTTTTTCAAGAACAGCTGTGCCAGAAATATAAAGTGCCACCTTGTTGGAAGATTTTATCTCCCTAAGTAGACTTGGTTGTTCAAGTAGGTATTTGTAGAACTGAAGGCATGACTAGTCACATAGGTTGTATTTGCAGTGACAGAG
The DNA here is from genome assembly GCF_001447785.1 of Gekko japonicus. Taxonomy (NCBI): domain Eukaryota; kingdom Metazoa; phylum Chordata; class Lepidosauria; order Squamata; family Gekkonidae; genus Gekko; species Gekko japonicus. The sequence continues at coordinate 48,560 of NW_015159834.1, forward strand.
CACTCTTTATAGCTTCAATGGTAAATCTGTTCCTTTCATCTCTCCACATTTTGCATTATGTCCTGGAATGCAGAAGAAACATTGTGCTATTTTAAGCATCTCAGAATGGCAGTCTGCATTGCAGCAATTTTGAAAGTATTTAACCCACTTGTCACTAACTGACACACTTTTGAGATCTTTGTCTACTTAAGCACTTTCAAACAAAAGTCTTCTGGTTACAGAACTGGTCAAAACTGGCCGCCCTGAGCCCACGGGGGAGGGCGGGTGTCATGCCTGCCCCTGCTGATGTCATGCCTGCCTTTGCTGATGCCCCTGAACAGGCTCCTGAGGACCCTGAACAGGCTCCTGAGGACAGTACTGCAGCAGAAAGGCAAAGACTGGATCCTGTAGCTGAAAGCTATCTAAGTGGTGAGGAGGATAGAGCCTCCCAGGGAACACCTGCAAGGGATCAGTCTCTGCTGCAGCCCAGTAATTCATCATCAGACTCGCCTCCACCTGTAACCAGGCTCAGGAATGTAAGAAGACAACAGCTGAGAGAGCAAAGGCAGAATGCACGCATGCGTGCCAGAAGATCTCTTAGCCCTGATTACTGACAGGATCCTGTCCTCACTCCTGGCTAGCTAATGAGTTGATTAGCTAGCACTGTATATATGCAAGTCTGTTGCCAGCAGTCATTTGTGCTGGCAACGTCGTTTGTTCAGGACCTGAATCCTTGCATCTCTGCTCCAGACCTTGTGGAATTCTTCTCGGCTTGATCCTCGGCTTTTGACCTTTGGCTTTGTTGACCCTGCGTTCATCTCTGACTCCTCTGGTATTGTTGTGATTTATGGACTTGAAACTTTGGTATGTCTGACCCTGCTTTTGGACTGTGATTTAAACCTGCTTGAACCTTGCTACCTGATTTGCCCGGCTTGACCTTGGACTGTTCCTGGACTTTTGCTTGCTTGTGTCACGCCCCCTGGTCCTGCCGTGACAGCGGGGTATAAATACGAAAAATAAATAAATAAAAATAAATAAATATTTTACATTATCCACCATCATGTCTCAATCTCTCAAGTATTTTATGGTAAGATGAACATAATGAAATGAAAGGGTATCAGTTAAATTCATCCAATTAAAACAATCAAACGCATTGAAAGAAACTGTCTATTTCTGCATATATTCCAAACACACTTGCACAAGTAAGAAGCGTCTTCCATAAGCAGAAAAACTTCTTTCTCCAGACCATCTTTCTTTCCTTTCCTTAGGATCTCTTTTAATTTCAGTGAAAGGGAGGCTGCTTCAATTCTATGTTCCAGCATTTAACAAACTGACTGCAATCCATTGAAAAACTCCAAAACGCCCCCCCCCCTTTCTATTTCTTGGGTTTGTGTATGGAACACTGACATTAAGGAGTGTAAATGCCACAGATGCTCTTCTGTGGTGTCATTTTCAAAGGATTTCTTCAACATGGATGATGGATTGGATTGAGACAGAAAAATGATTTCACACCAGGAAACATTTGTAGTATCCAATGGAAGCGCTGGTGGCAAAACTGAAGCTCCTGTCCACTGTGGGACTGTAGCACAAAATTGACTCAGCCTCCCCCCCCCCAAAAGGAGGACATTTTCATCAGGTTGCAATGCCCAGGTTGCCAGGCTGGCATCACTCCTATTGCACCAGGTTCAACAGCTGGCTCCCTACCTGTCCCGTTCTGACCAAGCTGAGGTAATCCATGCAACAGTCACCTCCGGGACAGACTACTGTAACTCACTCTATGTGGGCCTTACCTTGAGACTGACCCAGAGGCTCCAACTGGTCCAGAATGTGGTCATGCGGGTCCTTATAGGGACCCCTCAGACTGCACATATCCAACCGGTGCTGCATGAGCTGCACAGGCTTCCAGTGGAGCACTGGATCAAGTTCAAGGTGCTGGTCTTGACCTTTAAGGCCCTTAGCAGTCAGGGACCCACATACATTCAGGACCACCTCTCTCAGTATGCCCCTAATAGAGTGTCTTGACCTTTAAGGCCCTTAGCAGTTAGGGACCCACATACATTCTGGACCACCTCTCTCAGTATGCCCCTAATAGAGTGTTATGCTTGGGTAGCAAAAATCTCCTGATGGTCTCTGGGCTGAGAGAGATCCTGCTGTCAGCAACCAGGACCAGGGGTTTTTGAGGTCTGGCCCCCACCTAGAACTCTCTGCCAAAGAACCTCAGTGCCCTGTGGGATTTACTACATTTCTGCAGGGCTTGTAAAGCACAGATGTTCCACCAGGTATTTGGTTAAGGACAGCAATGGGACAGTAAATAATCTGGTGCTCTTGGGTCTTCCACCTCTGGAGACTATGGGTGATTGTAATTTTTTGTTGAAATGTCTCACCACTTTGGAATCATCTGTTTTATCTATTGTACGCGCTGTATTTATTATTGGTTTTTAATTTAATCTAGATTATTTTTGTTCTTTTCTGATGTAAACTGCCCTGAGCCCTACATTTATGGAAGGGCGGCCTGAAAGTCCAAATAATAATTAATAACAATAACAATATTTTTTTTAAAAAAGAGCCCAAAAGAGGATGGACATCAAAAAAATAGGACATGCCCTCTAGAAACAGGACATCTGTCTGTCCCTTAAACCAAAACATCTCATCTGGTGGGTACCCGAAAGAAGTTCTTTCCAGTGGCAGCATCATTGTGGAAAAACTACCCCAGGGAGGTGTGCTTGGCCTCCTTACTTTTGATCTTCAGGAGGCAGTTGAAAAT